>NW_024734532.1:0-72500 GCF_018991925.1 Homarus americanus | reverse complement strand
ATTAATTCTGTTTATTTATCTAAAAAAATATATATAATATGATAAAGTCACCCCCTGAGATGCTAGTGATGACGTCACATCTGTCATCATGACGTCACATCTCAAAACCGGTACCTAACTCGAGATTCAAATTACAGATCTTTATTTAGAAATTATTACACATAAGTTTGATTATATTGTATTATATTTATATTTTTTACCTCATATATCATTAGAATATAAGTGGACATCCAATAATACACTTGTGTTTGCGAGATATTAGTGAATCATTACGCCATGCGCTACAACACTCATATCTTCCAAGTAACCTGAATTAATGCACAGTTTTTTGTGTGAATAAAAATAGTTATATTTAATATAAAAACCATCACTTATTAAATAAACTTTGTCACTTTATTTACATCAACGGCTTCGTTAACTACTGGTGATTGTGGTTTTAGTTTAACTTGTTATTTCGAGGTTTATTATATATCCCAGGTCACCCAAGTGTTATATTATATAAAACTATAAAATAAATAATCCAATAATATTAATATATCTTAAGTTTGCTGAATAAATTAGTTATTATAGATATTATCCATTAACCGTAGATAATATGAGATAGGGTATTTAGAGGTTATTAAGGCATGGTATTATATTATTAATGAGGTAATATATGGGCTGGTAATATATAATAGGAGGTGTTAGAGGCGGTAATGACCTCATCTCTCAGAATACCAGGAGAGAGCTTTGCCGCCAACCTATGACGTCATACCACGTGACCACCAGGGGCTTGGTTGTTCCAATAATATAACGAATACATCAAATAAATAATAAACTTTTTGAGTTATTAAAATATAAATAATACTTTTTTATAATATATTATATTTTATTATATGATATTTGATGTAATTTTATCTTTTTAATGGTTGTTTTAATAAGATAGTTTTTTTTAAGAGTTTTAGGTTTGTTAGTTTGAGTTATGGGGTGGTAGACGCTGTTTACACTGTGAGCGGCGGTTCATGAGGTGATACATTACCTCCTTATTTCCTCCATATCTCCCGCTATAAACCTTCAAAATGTCGACACGCAGTAGCAGAAAAGTCACAGTAACAACCACTACATCATCAAGTAGCGGTACAGAGACACCTAAAGCCGGAACAAGCAGTAGTACACCAGGAGCCTATAGTAAGCCACGTTCCTCCCCCCTGAGTCCAACAAGGCTCTCACGTCTCCAGGAAAAAGCTGAATTACAAAGCTTAAATGACCGCTTGGCAGCTTACATCGACCGTGTACGACATCTTGAGACAGAGAACAACCGTCTTAACATCCAAGTTGAGACAATACAGGAGAGTGTGACCAAGGAGGTGTCATCTATGAGAGGACTTTATGAACAGGAGTTAAGTGATGCCAGACGGTTATTAGACGACACTGCTAAGGAGAAAGCTCAGCTACAGATTGATGTTGGCAAGTTAAAGACCGATAATGAAGACCTAAGGCTGAAGTAAGGAGAAACAATGAGTTTTTATTAATATTAGTATTGTGTTATAATCATAGGTACAGATTAACCCAAGTTCCTCTGTCTTAAGTAACTCATTAATGACCCTTAAAGACCGATAATGAAGACCTAAGGCTGAAGTAAGGAGAAACAATGAGTTTTTATTAATATTAGTATTGTGTTATAATCATAGGTATAGATTAACCCAAGTTCCTCTGTCTTAAGTAACTCATTAATGACCCTTAAAGACCGATAATGAAGACCTAAGGCTGAAGTAAGGAGAAATAATGAGTTTTTATTAATATTAGTATTGTGTTATAATCATAGGTATAGATTAACCCAAGTTCCTCTGTCTTAAGTAACTCATTAATGACCCTTAAAGACCGATAATGAAGACCTAAGGCTGAAGTAAGGAGAAATAATGAGTTTTTATTAATATTAGTATTGTGTTATAATCATAGGTATAGATTAACCCAAGTTCCTCTGTCTTAAGTAACTCATTAATGACCCTTAAAGACCGATAATGAAGACCTAAGGCTGAAGTAAGGAGAAATAATGAGTTTTTATTAATATTAGTATTGTGTTATAATCATAGGTATAGATTAACCCAAGTTCCTCTGTCTTAAGTAACTCATTAATGACCCTTAAAGACCGATAATGAAGACCTAAGGCTGAAGTAAGGAGAAATAATGAGTTTTTATTAATATTAGTATTGTGTTATAATCATAGGTATAGATTAACCCAAGTTCCTCTGTCTTAAGTAACTCATTAATGACCCTTAAAGACCGATAATGAAGACCTAAGGCTGAAGTAAGGAGAAATAATGAGTTTTTATTAATATTAGTATTGTGTTATAATCATAGGTATAGATTAACCCAAGTTCCTCTGTCTTAAGTAACTCATTAATGACCCTTAAAGACCGATAATGAAGACCTAAGGCTGAAGTAAGGAGAAATAATGAGTTTTTATTAATATTAGTATTGTGTTATAATCATAGGTATAGATTAACCCAAGTTCCTCTGTCTTAAGTAACTCATTAATGACCCTTAAAGACCGATAATGAAGACCTAAGGCTGAAGTAAGGAGAAATAATGAGTTTTTATTAATATTAGTATTGTGTTATAATCATAGGTACAGATTAACCCAAGTTCCTTCTGTCTTAAGTAACTCATTAATGACCCTTAAAGACCGATAATGAAGACCTAAGGCTGAAGTAAGGAGAAATAATGAGTTTTTATTAATATTAGTATTGTGTTATAATCATAGGTATAGATTAACCCAAGTTCCTGTGTCTTAAGTAACTCATTAATGACCCTTAAAGACCGATAATGAAGACCTAAGGCTGAAGTAAGGAGAAATAATGAGTTTTTATTAATATTAGTATTGTGTTATAATCATAGGTATAGATTAACCCAAGTTCCTCTGTCTTAAGTAACTCATTAATGACCCTTAAAGATAGTGGAAACCTCAAGTAAGACCAATAAGTAACACCAATTACCCCATAATTGGTGTTACTTATTGTGTTTCATAGTTCATGTGGTCGCTGCTTTACGTGGGGGAAATATTTGTACATTTTATTAATTATTTCCTTATTTATTGGTGCCATTGTTGTTCATGCTCATTCTTTAGTTATTTAATCCTGTCATTTTGGTGCTAAATTGGTATTACTCACTGTTCTTCTCATTGTACCTAGTTGGGCAGTGCTTGTTAAAGGAGGCATGTTCTTGCTTACAGGAAGTACACCTCAGCTTGTGTGTATGTTTACCTGTGTGTATGTTTGTGTATGACTGTGTGTGGACGTGTTATGTATGTACGGTCCGACTAATTTCCCAAATGTAGCTGGAATGAAGTCAAATAATGGTCGTACAAGCGTAATTCGGGCTGTGAATCACTTCTCGATTATTATTTGGTGTCATAAAGTAAAAAAAAAATTGGTAAACTTAATTTAATCTGAGTTGAGTTGTTAGGTTAGGTACATGCACTTGATCTGTTAACTCAGATTAAAGTAAGTTTTCCAATTTTTTTTGACTTTATGACACCAAATACTAGTCGAGAAGTGATTGGCAGTCCGATTTATTCATGTAGGACCATTATTGGACTTTATTGCGGCTACATTTGGGTAATTAGTCGGACCATCTGCTGTATGTGTGTGTTTGTCATTCTAACTCTTGTCCTATTTATCTGTCCTTCTTTATTATTCTTTAGTTTTTATCACTTGTCTGTTTGTCTGTTCTGGGAGAAAAATGAAGGAGGTCACGAAGATGTTGAAAATTCCTGAAGGGGGTGAAAAAGGTTGAGAACCACTGGTCTAACCTAACCCATTGTTAACCTGATAAGAAAATAAGGAGTCTGCAATAGGCCGGTTGGTCAGTTCATGGCAGCTCCTGTCGAGAGTTACTACCACTCTTTATCATCCATGAATCTATCCAGCCTCCTTTTAAAACTTTCCAGAGTTCCCGCACTTACTACAAAGTTGCTAAGCTTGTTCCACTCGTCCACCACCCTATTTGTGAACCATTTCCTTCCTATCTCCCTCCTAAACCTAAACTTATTCAGCTTAAATCCGTTGCTCCGAGTCCTATCCTGCTCGGATATTATAAGAACTTTATCTATATCCCCTTTATTGATTCCTATCACCCACTTAAATACTTCTATCATATCTCCCCGCACTCTTCATCTTTCTAGGGAATGCAAGTTAAGTTTCTTTAACCTATCCTGATATGGAAGGTTTCAAAGTCCCGGAATCATTTTCATCATTCTTCGCTGCACCGACTCCGGCGAATTGATATCCATTCTATAATAGGGGCACCAGAACTGAACCGCATAATCGAGGTGCGGCCTGACTAGCGCAAGATATAGTTGCAATAAGACCTCTGCACTCTTATTACTTACACTTCTAGATATAAAACCCAATACTCTGTTTGCCTTATTTTGAACATTAACTCATTGTTTTCTAGGCCGTAGGTCCGGGCTTACAAGTACCCCGAAGTCTCTTTCACAAGTCGACTTCTCTAGGTTGATGTTGTTAAGGCTGTATACATTGACAGTACTGTATTTGTTCTTCCAATATTAAGTATGCTGCACTTGGTGTTGAATTTCATTTGCCATTTTTCAGACCACCCCTGCAGTTTATTTAGATCCTCCTGTAGTGCATTTGCCTCCTGCCCTGAATTAATCTGCAGCCCTATTTTGGTGTCATCCGCAAACTTGCTTATGTCACTGCTGATCCCAGTATCTAGATTGTTTATATAGATTATGAACAAAAGTGGGCCCAGTACTGACCCCTTTGTAAACCCATGTTGAGAGTCGTAGGTTAATTTCTTTTTCTCTAAATGCGATCGGATGTTGTTTGCTATAATTGATTCAAGAAATTTCCCCACTACTGACGTCAAACTGATCGGCCTGTTTCCACAAGTCTGGCACAACTCCCGTGTCTAATGATTTTGGAAACAAATTTACAAGGGTTCCGCTAATATTTACCTAACCTGTTCTTGTCCGTCTTTAGCACCCTATCTGTTCCACCCTCTGTTCCACCCTATCTGTTCCACCCTCTGTACTTCCTCAGGATTAGGTCAACGTTATAAAAATGTCATTCCCAATACTGTACAAATTAATGTAATAATTTGTCATATATTTTAACAACAGCAGAAATTAACGTAGCAATTTGTCATATATTTTAACAACAGCAGAAATTAACGTAGCAATTTGTCATATATTTTAACAGTGGAATTTAACGTAACATTTTGTCATATATTTTAACAACAGCGGAAATTAACATAATATTTTGTCCTATATTTTAACAACAGCGGAAATTAACGTAGCAATTTGTCGTATATTTTAACACAGAGGATTTTAATTAGTGTTACAGGAAATGTTATAATCTGTGTTAGTTATCATGGTCGTTACAAGACTTGATGTTTGTTCCAATTTACTTTACTTGTTTATTGTTTTGGTTGTGTTGCTGTGACGTGTGTGTGTTGTGGTGTGTGTGTGTGTGTGTGTGTGTATGTTGTGGTGTGTGTGTGTGTGTGTGTCTGTCTTAGGTAAAGGTTTTAGGGTAAGTCCGGGATAAAACAGGATTTAAACCAAACATTAACCTAGAATTCGGGTTTATTGCGTAAGGTCGGAGGTTTAGCATTATCTGAGCGTGGTTTATTTGGAGATGTGCTGTGATTGGTTGCTTTGTGTACCTGTGTGTTTGTTTACATAGAGGTGTGCTGTGATTGGCTGCTTCGTGTTTAGGCATGTTCCAGTGTGTATGTTTATATTTAGGTCTGCTGTGATTGGCTGCTTCGTGTTGCGTGACATTATTTAGGATTTTGTGAGATAGAGAGAGTAGGCGTATTGAGAGAGAGAGAGAGAGAAAGGCGTATCTACATGAGAGAGACGGAGGGGAGGCGTATTCCCACCTTAATAGTGTGGGAACCTCAGTATGAATGGCTTCGTTGGGGGGAGGGAACTATATTTTATGAATGGCTCGATTTAAATGACCACAATTGTATGAATGAACTTACTACAGTACTACTACAATAACTACCACCACTACTACTACTACTACTACTACTACTACTACTGTGAATGAATAGACCCAGAGAAGAGGGTAATACCTACATAGTGTGGTGAGGGTTTGAATATAGGATGGCAAGCTGTGTGTGACCCTGAGAATTAGTTGTTTAGAGGTGTTGGGTGAATGGATGATTAGGATGAGTTGGGTGAGGTTGGATGATTGTGAAAGACTGGGTGGGAGTCATTCTCTCTCTCTCGTGGGTGTGTGTGTGTGTGGTTTTAAAAGTACTTTGGCAGGTTTTACACACACACACTCACTCACTCACACACTCACTCACTCACTCACTCACACACTCACTCACTCACACACACACACACACTACAGTAAGACACAACCTTATCTCATACTGATAACATATCCAATAATATTGTTCTTATCTATAGCGGTTGTAGGAAATTGTGGTATTAATATAGAAATAAATACCCAAGACAACATGGTATTAAGTAGGATTGGCCATAAGGGTCAAATACCTCCGTGTAAATACCAAAATGCCGACCTTAATCTCTCCAAGAATGGGGTCGGCACGGTCTAGGGTATGACGTATCTGTGACGTCATCGATGGTCTAGGTTCTAACGTCATTGGTGGAGCTGGTCGTGACGTCATATCCGGGTGCCGGCTGTATTGTACTATAGGGCGGAAATTCTAGGTGGTGGAATGTTGATGTTAGGGGGGGGAGGTCTCTCTCTCTCAGTGCCGCACCTAAACCTGTCCACTCACGCACTCAACGCCTACGCACACACACACGGTCACTGTCCAGCCCCACCCCCACCCACTTACGCCCACACACGTTCATACATACGTTCACCACCCTACCCGTCCACCCACACGACCCACGCTACACCCACTCAACGCCTACACATAACCCCCACCCACGCCACCCCCACATACCCAGGCACGCCATCTTTCACCACCCACACGCCCATGGTGACCCTCGGCATTAGGTTTGCAAGTCACCCACGAGAGAGGGGGTCCAGAGAAACTTGTTCTCTCTCTCTCTCTGTGGGTCCTTATGTTCAGTGTTTACCTAAAGAATAACCTAACCTAACCTGACTTCAATCTAACCTAACCTGACTTCAATCTAACCTAACCTGACTTCAATCTAACCTAACATGACTTCAACCTGACTTCTAATCCAACCTAACCTGACTTCAATCTAACTGACTTCAACTAACTAACCTGACTTCAATCTAACCTAACCTGACTTCAATCTAACCTAACCTGACTTCAATCTAACCTAACCTGACTTCAATCTAACCTAACCTGACTTCAAACGACTTCAACTCCAACCCTAACCTGACTTCAATCTAAATAAATTGACTTCAATCTAACCTAACCTGACTTCAATCTAACCTAACCTGACTTCAATCTAACCTAACTTCAATCTAATCTGACCACACCTCATCTATCTTAAGCTTAACCTAACTAAATACACATATATTGTACATTTATAAGATACACAGTCAGACATATACAACTGTAAACATTGTGTGTGTGTGTGTGTGTGTGTACATGTCATAGCAAACTCTTAGGGATGGCTGGGTAGATTTTTAATAGCGGGGTTCCTTGTGTGGCTGTTTCAATGGCCTTCCCTCCCCTCTAGTGAACAGACCCTAACCCTGGGTATAATAGGGGGGGGGGGGGCACGTGTGTCGGCCATGGTGATATTGTTTAACGTTATGGGTGTTGGGTCGACTCTTCTTCCTCCACTACTACACCTGGTCACGCCATCATTGATTTTAGTGGAGCAGCAGCAGTCTTTCTTACCTGTCTTACAAGGTCATCCATCGTGGTGGTGGATGAGGTGGATGGCGGCGTATGGTACTGGTGAAGGCTGCTGTGGTGGTGGTGGTGGCAGTGGTGTTGTGGTGGTGGTTGTTATTGTTGTGGTGGTGGTGTTAGTTGTTGTTGTTATTGTTGTTTCCTGGGGTGCAGGTTAGGTTAGGTTAGGTTAGGTTAGGATAATGGCATTTACTAATCAGGTCAGATAAGCTGGCGGTGTTTAATTATTACTATCAGACTCACTAACTACCAATTACCCTTTAAAAGTCACATTAAACGACCCAGTTACATTTAAGGGGGCGCTCCCAGGTGGTGGGGGTGACGTCAGGTAGCGGTAGGGGAGGTGGCGGTGTACTTCAGGTGGCGGTGAGGTGCACTTGATCACCTGGGGGTTAAAGGCAGATGTGTGTGTATCACCTGATGATTAGACACCCTTAACCTAACCTCTGTGTGTGTGTGAGAGGGACTGTGTGTGTGTGTGAGGCTGTGTATGTATGTGTGAAACTTGGTCTGTGTGTGTGTGGCTAACTGGCTAGGCATGTGTGTGTGTACAGTGTGTGTGTGTGTGTACGTTACTCCCACTGATCCCTTGGTTCAATTAGTGTATTGTTGCGTACAGCAGAAGGGGGGGGGGGGGGGCAGACTCAGCGACCGTTGGTAATAAATGTGTGTGTGTGTGTGTACGTGTGTGCGTGTACGTGTGTGCGTCTGTGTGGTGGGCAGGGTCGTAACGGCTTGCCCTCTTAAAGTGTTTTTTCATAACAGTTCAAATTTTTTTTCATAATCGACAAATATTTCTTATAAAACTCAAGGTGTGTTTGATTGTTTGTTTGTTTGTTTGTTTGTTTGGTATTCCTACACACCACTACCCACCCACACATTAACCCCCATCTGTGTGTGTGTGTGTGTGTGTCTGTCTAGTCTCTACGCTAAGGATGTCAGGGGTTGGCTTAGGTCAGGGTAAAGTCTCTCCCTCACTCCCTCCCTCTCTTTCTCCCTCACTCTCTCCCTCTCTCTCTCCCTCTCTTTCTCCCTCCCTTTCTCCCTCCCTCTCTCCCTTCCTCCCCCCCTCTCTCCCTCTCTCCCCCTCCCTCCCTCTCCCTCACTCTTCCCCTGTGTGGTTAGGTTAGCGTCGGGGTGGTTAATCTTCGGGTGAGGGAACAGCTGTGGGTAAGAGGTGAAAGTTAGCTCACAATTCTGCATCTCCTTGACCTGTTGAGTCTCTCTCTCTCTCTCTCTCTCTCAGCCAAGACCCACAGCGGCTTTGACCAATATAGCGACATATACCTCCACCTATTGCTAAAGGTGTGTGTGTGTATGTATGTATGTGTGTATGTATGTATGTATGTGTGTGTGATGCCTCCGAGACGCCTGCCATCTAACCTAATCTAACCATTTTTTTTCCCTTGAACTTTGTGGTGAATGGAGGTGTGAAAAAAAAATCGAAATTATTGAATATTTTTGTGTTTTATTTTTGGTTTAATGAGAGGAATTTAAATATATACGATGGTTTATGTGTTTTAACCCCCCCCCCTTCCTTCCTTCCCCCTTAAATGGTGTCTAGGGGTGTAGTGGGTGGTTTGAATAGCCGTAACCCTCCCCCCCTTTAACGACGTCTTTCTAAGCTATTCCCAACAACGTGAATAAATTTTTTTATCAATATCAATAAAAAAAACCCAAATTATTAAAAAAAAATAAAGATATTAGTTTGTTTTTATATATATTATCGACTAACGGGGTCGTGTTTGATATACCGGGGTTAGATTGTCTTAAGGCTGTAATGCCGCATGTGGTAAGTTAACTAGATGGATATATTTAGTTTATTAATTAATGTACATACGTGTTTGTTATAGATTGGTATGTGTTTGTTAACCTGTGTTTTATAGAGAGAATAGTGATGTAGTGTTGTGATGCTGACAGTTGTGTGTTTCATCTCATCTTGTGGGTTTTTTTAGCGTCTTGTCAACTCTGAGGTAAGGTCTTAGCGCCCCGGGGGAGTGTGTGTGTGTGGGGGGGAGACAGAGTATGTGTGGAGGGATGTGTAGTGCATATCTAAGCCGTGTGGGGGGAGACTCGTACAGTTTTAACCCCCCCCCTAATTCCCTTGGTTAACACACACACAGTCTCTCTCTCTCTCTCTGTTTGCGTCATCATGGGCGTGGCTAGGTCCCCCCTATTGTCACTGCCACAGCTGATAAACACATTAATATTTATCAACACTGTCCCAGAATTAAAGAAATGGCAACCTAACCTAACCCTAGGCTGTTTAACCTAATCTAACCCTACCCTAGGCTGTTTAACCTAATCTAACCCTAGGCTGTGTAACCTAATCTAACCCTACTTTAACCTAGCCTACCCTCACCTAGCCTATTTAACTTAACCTAACTAACTTGTGTAAACATTAATTTCAACTTGTTATGGGTTTCCTGTTTGTTGATTGGCTGGTTGGAATGGTTAGAAACGGCCGTTAGGCAAGGAGTAATGGTGGGGTGGGTGGGTGGGGTGGGGGGTGGGTAGGGTGGTGGTACAGTTGGTAATCTGATACACCGAGACCTACTATTGATGGGGTGAGAAGTGAGGTAACAGGGGGGAGGGAAAGTTGTCTCACTAAGGAAAAAATTAGTTTGCAAAGTTATTTAAGAAACTGTTATAAGTTTTCAGGTGTGTGGCATTAGCTAGTAACCTCAACTTGCTAGTTCTCTGTAGGATAATGAACATAGAACATTGTGAGCGCGTGTCTCCAGGAAGTGAACATCAAGCAGGTGAATCCCCACTCCCCCATCAACACCTGCCATCATAAGTAACACCTCCCCCATCAACACTCATCATATAACACTTCCATCAACACTTGCCATCATTAAGTAACACTGTTCCCACCACCAACACCTGCCATCATTAAGTAACACTCTCCCCCATCAACACCTGCCATCCTTAAGTAACACTCCCCCATCAACACCTGCCATCATTAAGTAACACTCTCCCCCATCAACACCTGCCATCATTAAGTAACACTCTCTCCCCATCAACACCTGCCATCCTTAGTAACACTCTCCATCAACACCTGCCATCATTAAGTAACACTCTCCCCCCTATCAACACCTGCCTTCATTAAGTAACACTGTTCCCACCATCAACACCTGCCATCATTAAGTAACACTCTCCCCCCATCAACACCTGCCATCATTAAGTAACACTCTCCCCCCATCAACACCTGCCATCATTAAGTAACACTCTCCCCCCTATCAACACCTGCCTTCATTAAGTAACACTGTTCCCCCATCAACACCTGCCATCATTAAGTAACACTCTCCCCCCTATCAACACCTGCCTTCATTAAGTAACACTGTTCCCACCATCAACACCTGCCATCATTAAGTAACACTGTTCCTTTTCTCTCCCTTAGGCTCATCAAAAAAGAGCGTGACTTGTCAGCGGCGCAGAAATCCCTTACCTCAGCTGAGGAGCAAGTTGCTGAGCTGACGGCTAAGCTTAACAGCTCTGAAACTGACCGGAAGAAGCTTATTGCTGAGATCAGGGTAAGAGGCTGTTCAAGGTGTTGGCACATAACATAATCTAACCTAACATGACCTGACCTAACATAACATAACCTAACCTAACATGACCTGACCTAACATAACATAATCTAACCTAACATGACCTGACCTAACATAACATAATCTAACCTAACATGACCTGACCTAACATAACATAACATAACCTAACATGACTTGACCTAACATAACATGACCTGACCTAACATAACCTAACATGACTTGACCTAACATAACATGACCTGACCTAACATTACATAATCTAACCTAACATGACTTGACCTAACCTAACATAAGCTAACATGACCTGACCTATTTATCTATTTTCCTACGCGTTTGTTTGTTTGTTTGCAGTCGTGTGTGTTTTTTGTGCGTTTATTGGTTACGTCAGGAGGTGTTTCTGGTTATGTGAGTAGGCTTAAGAGTGTGTGTGTGTGTTTTACCTCAAGGTGGTGTGTGTTTCACCTGGTTGTGAGGAACTGGTTCTGGCCTGGTGTAGGTGAGGATGACGGCCTTTGTATCAGTCCAACTCTTGTAATGGTGAAGTACAGGAAGAAAAGTGTCCAGGGATCGGCCAAGATGTGTCGTGAGGAGGTGTGTGTGTGTGTGTGGTGTTCCTGTAGTGTAGATGTAACTTCCTGTGTGTGTGTTAATAAGTGTGGCGCTATACAGTTTTATCCGTGTCATAATTTAAGTCTGTTTGTTTTATTGTGAGTTATTGTACAGAACAGTTAGATGTACTTTATCAACCATCCTGTGTTAATAAAGGATATCAATGAGTATTTCTATATTACAATTATTTTATTTATTTTGTTACTTTTCAGGATCTCAGGGATGAAGTGACCAAGCTAAGCCGGCAGCTCGGGGAGGCCAAGCAGCAACTTGAGAGTGAGACGCTGATGAGAGTTGACTTGGAGAACAGGTGCCAGTCTCTGAAGGAGGAGCTCCAGTTCAAGCAACAGGTGAACGGCAGTTATCACCAGTGGATAATTCACATACCTTTAGTTCGTTCTGTCCAAATATATTTAAAAAAAAAAGAATCGAGTGAATTTGTCGCAATAAACGTAAATTCCAATTGTAAACAGTGCGAGATTGTCGTCACCGTTCACTTAACCTTACACGTGTATACCGCTCCAGATTTACGAGTCGGAGGTCACGGAGACCAAGAAGAGGAAGCAGGTGGAGCTCTCGGAGATCGACGGCCGTCTCCAGTTAGAGTATGAGGCCCGGCTTCAAGACTCACTCAGGGAACTTAGGGGGCAGTATGAGGAACAACTGAAGAACAACCGCACAGAGGTGGAGTACCTGTATGAGACTAAGGTAGGTGGTGTGTTAGAGAGCGATGTGAGTGTATTTATTGCTATTTGAATCTAACCAACCCTAACGTAATCTAAACCGCTCCCTCTTTATTTGTTCCGGCCAAAACAGATCGATGAGCTTAACAGGCGTGACCAGCGAGTGAGCGAGGGAAGTGACGCTCTCACCAGCACACTCCGGGACTCTAAGAGGAGGGTTCAAGAACTAGAGTCACGCCTCGCTTTCCTCGAGAGCACCAACAGTACCCTAGAGGTGAGTTTGTTCTCGTCGGGTTCGTCGTAGAGAGGTTTTCACCGTGTCCATTATAGAGAGGTTTTACTATATCATAAACGACTTGATCCTCGACAGCAACGGGTGCTAGACTTGGAGGCCCAGCTAGAGTCTGAGAGGGACGGCCACTCCAACGACCTTTTGATCCTGAAGGAAGAGATTACTCGCCTACAGACAGAGATGAACACCCAGCTGCAGGAGTATCAGGACCTCATGGACATTAAGGTCGCACTGGACATGGAAATAGCCGCCTATCGCAAACTTCTGGAGGCCGAGGAGGCGAGGTTGGTCGTCCCTTCCTAGATCTATACACTAGCTATGGGGTCTGTCCTGTAGGTCAGACACACATGTACAGGGTGTCTTATAGTTCACACACACATGTACAGGGTGTCTTATAGTTCACACACACATGTACAGGGTGTCTTATAGTTCACACACACATGTACAGGGTGTCTTATAGTTCACACACACATGTACAGGGTGTCTCATAGTTCACACACACATGTACAGGGTGTCTTATAGTTCACACACACATGTACAGGGTGTCTTATAGTTCACACACACATGTACAGGGTGTCTTATAGTTCACACACACATGTACAGGGTGTCTTATAGTTCACACACACATGTACAGGGTGTCTTATAGTTCACACACACACATACATGTACAGGGTGTCATATAGTTCACACACACACATACATGTACAGGGTGTCTTGTTTTGACATATCCATCACAGGTTAAATATATCCACCAGTTGAATTACACACGTACGGATAGATTTATATTAAAGAATTGTATCATTTCAGCCACGTTTTGAAATCCATCCATCCGTTTTTTCTGCGTTTTAATTTGATTTCTTTATCACAGGTTGAATATGTCCGTTAGAAGTTTAACAGAGAATGACGGAAAAGATACCCTATCAGACGACAATTTTAAGGTCCTCAAACGCAAGAGAACCGCCCCTCGAGAAGACATCACCAGAAAACGCTCTCTGTGGCTCACGTTCTCAGGGGTCCAGTCATAGAGATCGCTGAAGATTGTCCTGAGGGCAAATTTGTTGCTTACAAAATAAGAGCGACAAGGTGTGTGTAGGTATGAGGTCTATACACACACACACAAGCACACATCATCTCACACCCCAAACACACACACTTCACCACACTTGCCCCCCACACTCAACCTCCACACTTGTACCCCACACCAACCACCACACTGTACCCCCACACTCAACCACCACACTTGTACCCCCACACTCAACCACCACACTTGTACCCCCACACTCAACCTCCCCCTTGTACCCCCACACTCAACCACCCCCTTGTACCCCGACAGGACTTCTCCATCGGGGGTTTCCAGATCATACGCTCAGCAGGAGAAGCAGAGACCACCTACAAGTTCCACTCCAAGTCTAAGATCCCCGGCGGCGCCACCGTCACCATCTGGTCCTGCGACACAGAAGCCATCCACGAGCCGCCTCTCACCATAGTCATGAAGAACCAGAAGTGGGCAGTCTCTGATAACATGACCACAAGGCTCCTGAGCACTAGCGAGGTAAGGTAGACAGATGACCCAACCTAATGGTCGTCCGTAAGAAAGTTTTTTGAGAGTTACTGAATTATAGTTGAGATAAAATGAATAAATATATATGTATAATTTTTTTTAGTCATCTAGTTGTGAACCTCCTCCCCCCCACCCCTACTTCCTACCCCATACACACAATTTCCCTTCATTTAAACGTCGAGAAATCCTCTTAGGAAATGGCCGTCCGAGAGAGTAAGCGGGAGACAGAGTCGTCGTCAACAACCAGGGAGAGAGAGTTCCAACCAGGCTCTCAGGTATAACACTGCTTAAGTCTGCTTCAGTTTTGCTTCATCCTTACGGCTACTTTAGGGTCGGGATATATCGCCATTTTATATAAAGATTTTTTTTTTATCGCGGTTACCAAGATTATCAACGAATTTCAATATATAGCGATAATTTGTCTTTATTTGGTGAGGGAAATCGGGCGGGAAATATTTCAAGTGTACCGCCATGGCAAACAAATGTGTTATTTACTAATTCACGCTCGCCCTCTCGGTCTTTCTGGGCGAGTGACGAGAAAGCGGCCGACTGCTGCAGATTCCAATTTCTAAGGTGGGAGTAAATGGGTCGCTAGTAATGGAAAGTTTAATGGAAAAGATATAATACTTTAACTAATGTAGGTGTGGGAGTGGCAGTGTGGCATCTGGTGTTCCTTCATATTGAAACACCCTGTTGTTCACTGGTGCTTTAGTTAGTAAGAAAAGAAACTCGTTAAGTCAAGTTTAGTCACGTTTTTGGCCTCCAGAACCTAACCTTATTTCCTCATTGATTACATGTAATTGTATATAGCGATTTAGCATTTAGTTGGGCTCTATCTGGCTATATATCCCGACCTTACTCTATTTAGAGCACTCTTTGTGGGCTGATACCTTGATATAGAGAACTTTACTCTCCATGTAATCCATTACTTTAAGGCTTTACTTCTAACAGAACCTCGATATAACGAACTTTCATCTGTATATAGTCCATTATATAGAGGTTTCACATCTAACAGACCCTCGATATAATGGACTTTCACCTAATATAGTCCGTTAAATAGAGGTTTGGCTGTTATAGGGAGGATGCATGGCATGAAGGTATTTAATATTATTAGTTTAATTCTCTTGTGGATTGTACCAACTGGTCAAGTGATTTAAGTTCACTATTTTGTAACTTTAACGGCTACACTAATGATGGTAGGTGATTGGTGGGTGGTGGTGATACTCTATGAATCCAGTTCTGTGATTGGTTGATGCTGTCACACTCCACTAAATCAGCTTCTGTGATTGGTGTGTTTGAGGTTAAAGATCATTGGAGCTTAATCTATTAGTCAGTTGTGCTTTTATTACCAAGTGCTGCAGGCGGTCTAACATTAAAGCTTAAGTAAATGCTTAATGCCCCCTTGTCCACCCTCTAAGCTGATAAGTAATTGCAACTTAACTACACTACCCCCATTGGTTGCCGTCATCCACTCACTCGTCAGGGCTTATATATTTTTCTCTTTCTGGATCATACGGCGGCCCCGATCGCCCGAAGTTTTGTAAATAAATAAACAATCTCCGTTCTTCAGTTAAATTACTGTTTAGGGCGACTCGGAGGTCTCGCAGCGTGTGGAAATTAATGTTCTGCGTGTTTTCTTTCTCTGGGGTCACTTGGGAGTCTGAAGATTGGACACCCTAGCTTATTTTACCATTAGGGTAGGTTAGGTCAGGGTAAATTAGGGTAGGTTAGGTCAGGGTAAATTAGGGTAGGTTAGGTCAGGTCAGGGTAAATTAGGGTAGGTTAGGTTACCATTAATCTTTAGGTGAGTTAATCTTGGGAGTCTCATCATCAGGTCAACCGAATAATCTCCTCCGAATAAATTAAACCCAAACTACCACTGTTAATACGATAATTAAACCCCTAAGTTAAATTCTAAAACCATTTAACCCTGTTTACTGATTAACATTTATTACGAATAGCATTTTAAAAGTTTACATTTGTTAATATTTTGTGAAGATTAATTAAAAGTTTATATTTCTTGTTAATATTTTGTGAAGATTAATTAAAAGTTTATATTTCTTCTTAATATTTTGTGAAGATTAATTAAAAGTTTATATTTCTTGTTAATATTTAGTTTAAAAAAATGATAAAACGTAAGAAATTTTATCCCGTTTATGATCTCCAAACTAAATGGCATTGTGGTGTTTAGAAATGTGTTGTGATGATAAATAATTCTCTCAATTTTTTATTTTTGGCTGATTTTTGTGTTAATTTGACTTGTATGTATTTTTTTAGACAATTTCTTATTTGTTTGAAAGTTTGTCTTCATTCCTTGTATAATGCATGAACTTACATTGTCTGGGGAGAGAGAGGGGGGGTGTTGGGTCACATGAAGATTGACACCTCACCTAACTTTTACCTAGGGATTAGACACCTTAACCTAACTTAAATTAACCTAACCCTCCCTAGGTAACATTAGGGTGTTTAATCTTCAGGTGATCATTATTATTATTATTATTATTAAAATTTTCCTTATATATATTTGTGTGTTCTGTTATGGTGTTCACAGATCATGTACAGGGTGTGTTATAGTTCACACACACACATGTACAGGGTGTGTTATAGTTCACACACACATGTACAGGGTGTGTTATAGTTCACACACACATGTACAGGGTGTGTTATAGTTCACACACACATGTACAGGGTGTCTTATAGTTCACACACACATGTACAGGGTGTGTCTTATAGTTCACACACACATGTACAGGGTGTCTCATAGTTCACACACACATGTACAGGGTGTCTCATAGTTCACACACACATGTACAAGGTGTCTCATAGTTCACACACACATGTACAGGGTGTCTTATAGTTCACACACACATGTACAAGGTGTCTCATAGTTCACACACACATGTACAGGGTGTCTTATAGGTCACACACACATGTACAGGGTGTCTTATAGTTCACACACACATGTACAGGGTGTCTTATAGTTCACACACACATGTACAGGGTGTGTTATAGTTCACACACACATGTACAGGGTGTGTTATAGTTCACACACACATGTACAGGGTGTGTTATAGTTCACACACACATGTACAGGGTGTGTTATAGTTCACACACACATGTACAGGGTGTGTTATAGTTCACACACACATGTACAGGGTGTGTTATAGTTCACACACACATGTACAGGGTGTCTTATAGTTCACACACACATGTACAGGGTATAGTTCACACACACATGTACAGGGTGTGTTATAGTTCACACACACATGTACAGGGTGTGTTATAGTTCACACACACATGTACTGGGTGTCTTATAGTTCACACACACATGTACAGGGTGTCTTATAGTTCACACACACATGTACAGGGTGTCTTATAGTTCACACACACATGTACAGGGTGTAACAGTTCACACATATGTACAGGGTGTCTTATAGTTCACACACACATGTACAGGGTGTCTTATAGTTCACACACACATGTACAGGGTGTCTTATAGTTCACACACACATGTACAGGGTGTCTCATAGTTCACACACACATGTACAAGGTGTCTCATAGTTCACACACACATGTACAGGGTGTCTTATAGTTCACACACACATGTACAGGGTGTCTTATAGTTCACACACACATGTACATGGTGTCTTATAGTTCACACACACATGTACATGGTGTCTTATAGTTCACACACACATGTACAGGGTGTCTTATAGTTCACACACACATGTACAGGGTGTCTTATAGTTCACACACACATGTACAGGGTGTCTTATAGTTCACACACACATGTACAGGGTGTCTTATAGTTCACACACATATGTACAGGTGTCTTATAGTTCACACACACACATGTACAGTTCACACACATGTACAGGGTGTCTTATAGTTCACACACACATGTACAGGGTGTGTTAGTTCACACACACATGTACAGGGTGTGTTATAGTTCACACACACATGTACAGGGTGTCTTATAGTTCACACACACATGTACAGGGTGTCTTATAGTTCACACACACATGTACAGGGTGTCATATAGTTCACACACACATGTACAGGGTGTCTTATAGTTCACACACACATGTACAGGGTGTCTTATAGTTCACACACACATGTACAGGGTGTCTCATAAGTCACACACACATGTACAGGGTGTCTTATAGTTCACACACACACACACACACACGAGGTCCCCAAATCATGTCAGGAAGTGTTTACATCTCAAGACATTGTACGTATTGGCTTAACTTGAATCAGCTTTTAACATTGAGTGATAAATTAATTTTAACTTGTTTCTGTGCTAAAGATAATGTTAGTGTCTTGAGTTAAGTTTATGTTATGATAATTATTTGTACAGTGTTCTGGGTTTAATATGATGCTGAATACTTATACAGCAAGACGTCAATATAACGCACTTCTTTCTTCATACACTTCGTTATATGGGGGTTTCACATCTAACGGACCCTCGATATAATGGACTTGCCTCTATATAGTTTATTATATGGAGGTTTCACATCTAACGGACCCTCGATATAATGGACTTTCCTCTACAGTATATAGTTTATTATATGGAGGTTTCACATCTCACGGACCCTCGATATAATGGACTTTCCTCTATATAGTTCGTTAAATCGAGGTTTTTGCTGTAAAGACGTCATCCAATCTTTTTTATTTTGGGTTAATTAATATTTATCGATGCATTTTATACACACACACACACACACGCTTCTCATTAAATAACTTCAATGCTGCGTTTCCAAATTAGTTTAACCTCAGCTGCGTTTCCATATTACTTTTACCTCAGCTGCGTTTCCTCCTCTTTGGCCTCTCCAGCAGTGCACTAAACACCAATTATTGTACCATATTGTAATTTTTACCTTTGTATTTAACCTGAACATCAGCTCCACTCCCATTCCAGGTAGTTAGGGGGGGGTAAATTTTAGGTTGGTTAAGCTAGGGTTGACTAATCTACAGGTGAGCACTTGGGGGTTAATCTACAGGTGTGCACTTGGGGGTTAATCTACAGGTGTGCACTTGGGGGTTAATCTACAGGTGAGCACTTGGGGGTTAATCTTCAGGTGAGCACTTGGGGGTTAATCTTCAGGTGAGCACTTGGGGGTTAATCTTCAGGTGAGCACTTGGGGGTTAATCTTCAGGTGAGCACTTGGGGGTTAATCTTCAGGTAACCACTTGGGGGTTAATCTTCAGGTGAGCACTTGGGGGGTTAATCTTCAGATGAGCACTTGGGGTTAATCTTCAGGTGAACACTTGGGGGTTAATCTTCAGGTGAGCACTTGGGGTTAATCTTCAGGTGAGCACTTGGGGTTAATCTACAGGTGAGCACATTTGAGGGTTAATCTACAGGTGAGCACTGGGGGTTAATTCTACAGGTGTGCACTTGGGGGTTAATCTTCAGGTGAGCACTTGGGGGTTAATCTACAGGTGTGCACTTGGGGGTTAATCTACAGGTGAACACTTCGGGGTTAATCGTCAGGTGAGCACATGGGGGTTAATCTACAGGTGAGCACTTGGGGGTTAATCTACAGGTGAGCACTTGGGGATTACAAAGATGTTTTGGTATAAACTTTCATTAATTTACAAAGAACTAATTTACAGTGTGGGTTTCTGGAACGCTGTGTAAATCGGGTGATGTCTCTTGCTATATATTGTCTAATGTTTTTTCTTGATTATTAACACCAGCACATTAATCAGTGATACACACACACACACACATACATACATACATACATACATACATCACACACCTACACACACACACACACTCTCTCTCTCACTCACTCACTCCCAAATGCTTTATTGAGATAGTTGGCTGAGCTTGAACACACACCAGATGGCATATTAGCTGTCGGCTGCTTAAAGACCTAGGGGCTGTCCCCAGCTTATTGTTCTGCTATCCTTCATTATCTGTTACACTGAGAGCAGCTGTCAGGTTTGGGACCATTTTTTCTTAATCATTGGATAATTCTCTTAAATTCTTTGTTTATTTTTTGCTCAGTGTTTACAAAGTTTGGGGCTCTCTTTCTGATTGGTTGGGTGAGGTTAGGCCGCCCGTGTTCTCGAAGACCTCATTTTTCTCTTCCACTCTGCAGGAAGAGGGGGAGGTATCGCGACTATACACTGGTTGCATCCTCGCTTAAACCACCTAGTGTACCTACCATCTAAGGCTCCTCCTCCTACATCGTAAGTAGCGTTAGGGCGTACTGTCTACCAAGTCCCGCCTCTCTATCATGCCTACACTAGTTCCATTTTCTTTTTTAATAAGACACAAATTCTTGGTTTTCCTCCCCAGTGTAAATCATTACTGTACTGTCTGGAGGTTCATGATGACTAGGGATATTGTGTGATCTGACAGCTGCTTTTAGTAAACTGTGTGTGTATACAGGGAGGGTCGCGGGCGGCACAACGTACCGAGCGTCGTTGCCTCTCTCGCGGGCCTCCCGTACGGCGATTCCCAGACCCGGTTCGTGTTATTGTGTTTGTTCATTGCAGAGAAGTGCCCAGGGAACCTCTCCGGAGAAATGCAGCATCATGTGAGGGGCGAGCCGCCGCCGCCCACCCAATGTTACGTACAAACGACCTCCATCCCCCTGAGCTGCACTCTACTGGTGGACGTCCGGCCTCGCCACGGAAGGATCGAGAGAACGGATCGAGGAAGGCGTCGCTCCTCAGAGTGTTAATGTAAACTAACTCTGGATGGTTTTATTTTGGTCTAAAATGTTGTCTATCTGTTGGAAGAGTTTGGTCCACCACTGCTGCCGGCCACCCGATATAAACTGGCCACGATACGTTACTAAAGATGAGTGTTGCTTCGGACGTGTGATGGGGTCAAAGTAGTGTGCTCGTGTCGACTTAATTGTCTTGAGGGATGTTTCGGAGACGTGCGGCGGGGGCCGAGTGACGCCGCCGGTCGGGCCGTCGACGACTCCGGACGTCTGCGTTACTCGTCCCCCTGCCCGAACCAATCTGACCTTCCCTCGAGTTAGTGGAGAAGGATTAACTTTTATTTCCGTCGAGATGCCGAGTGGGACGCCCGTTGACGAGAGTGTGTTAGGGGGGTGAACACGATGCAGTACAGTAGTGCACCGGACACTAATAGTATTGGTAAGTGTCTCTGTTCCTGGTCAGTTTCTCGCTGGCAACAGAATTTCGCTTTTTAATAGTTTTTTAATTTTATCGTTTTAGAAAGTATCTTAATATTTTGGTTGCTCGTTTATAAACCAAATTACTGTACTGTGGTGGGGCGAGTCTGACCGGGTCGTTGTTTTTATTTGATCGAAGGGGGCGTCCGTCTCCCGAGAAACTCTCCCAGCCGTAATTCCTGAAACCGAGGTCAAAATATTTAGGCGAAGCCCTGGCGGCACTCATAACCCCTCGACCTAGCCCGGCCGGCACGAATGAAGTGCAGTTGTGGCGGTTATGCCGGGCCGCGGCGAGACCCCAGAGCCCTCTCGGCCCGTCACTTGTTTATTTGCTTCGTGCGCTTATCGTCGTATATCGGCGAAAACAAAACACAAAAAAAACGTAACCGTAAATTCGCCAAGCTTACTAAAGTGCTTACAGGTAATGAGGGATCTTGTCTGTTCTAAGTTCGACCTGGTTAGACGAACTAGACCACCCAAACGACCCATTCGTGAGTCTACGTGTGGTGTAAGATGGTCAGGTTTTTATCGTGAGCGGACGACCCACCGCGCCCTAACTCTGGCTGCTGTACTTCTCTTTGGGGTCGTACGTTCTGTTTACAAATTATAGTGAATTAATTTCTTTAGGAGTCGAGCTCGTTTAAATGTGACTTATTTTTTTGGGGTGGGGCGGAAGTGTAAGACTGTATATGGGTACTACTGCAACGAAGTGTAGGGGTGATCAATGATGTACAGCGGTAATTGAATGATTTATAGGGGTGATTAACGATGTACAGCGGTAATTAGGTGATTTATAGGGGTGATTGCGCATTGTATCGGGGTAATTCAGTGACAAAAAAGGATAATACAATGAAAGGTGCCAATAGTTTGATTGTAATTGCATATCGTTAAGTAGTTCATTAATCCTTAATTGTGAACCAAACCCGACGTGCGTTGGATCGCCCAGAACACTACTTGTAAACAATGTCAGTCGAGGGACCAGGAGATATAAATCATTAAATGCCGTGATTTCGTAGCTGATGGTTGACCGAGGGCGTTAAAACCACCAAACGGGAATAGAAGGATAACAACGTCGTTTGTATTTGACCGTATAACTAGACCTGAACGCGTATCAGAGATGAACAGATTAAGAACGTTATACCCCGTGTCGCCTGTACTCGATTATGAAACTAGACTTGAACGCGTGTCGGATTATTTTACCGAGAACACACAATGGGGCCACGATTTAACCTGTGCCATTAGGGTAGGGATTTAAGTGGTGAGAGAGGGAGAGAAAGTGAGAGAGAGAGAGGGAGGTGTCAGTTGTCCATCCTGTTCTCTACAATTAATCACTGCCATTATTTTTTATTTTTTTCCTAATCGTCGGTAAAGTTTCGGCTGATGTGGCGGCGATTTAACTAAGGCTAGGTCAGGTCTGGGGACACGCTGCTGAGTCATCGAGTCTCGGGTCGTGTGATGGGGTAACGCAACTGTATTTGTGGCGGAGAGAGAGAGAGAGTGTGTGGGGGAGTGAGAGAGTGTGTGGGGGAGAGAGAGAGAGTGTGTGTGTGGGGGAGAGAGTTTTATGGAAATAACAAACCGTTGTTTCCCCAAACAACTCGAGGCGTCGTTCACCCAGTGCGGCCGTCAGACGTGGCTATGAGAATTTTAGGCAATATTTCAGGGGATTTGTTTCCTGTACTTGTATCTGTAATAGCATCTTTTAGTTGAATTATGGAAGTAAGTCTTTTATGTTAATGTGAGGCGGTGTATGTGCAGACCGCGGCCTACTGGGTTGTTTATTGTTTACAGCCAAGAATGTTATTATTTTTATTATTATCGCTGCTACGCCTACTACCACTATTATTGATGATTCTGGTGTTAGTGTTATTATCAGTCACCGTCTCAAATATGGTAACTCGGTACATAACCCCAGAGGTGTGACGTGGAAGATCTCCTGTCGCGACTTTTCCTTGGGGAGACTCCGTGTATGGGCCGTCCTCGAGGCGCGTCGCCGTAGAATGAAAGTTAGCCCGGGATGTCTCTGGCACAGTACCCCCTTGGGACGAGCTATTGTTTAGGCTGTTAACACGCCTTCAGGAACGGCCCAAGCGGGAGTCCAAGTAATCATCGACGCTACCAGAACTTTGAGGTGTTTATTATTGTTATTAATCTCGGTAACCCATTGGAGGGACGACTGTTTTGTCTTGTCTTAGGGTATTGTTTTGACCGTTGCTCGTAGGTGAAGTTAACCCCCAGTCTTAGTCGACCTTAAGCTGTTGCGATCGCACACCATAAGGACTAATGCTGCCTGTGTGGTTAGGTTAGGACTGTGGGAGGTTTACTTCACCCGCCAGTCATAAAAGACGTATCGAAGGGTGGGGGGGGGGTTGAGTTACGTCCGGTCGCGTAGTAAACTCGTCGTGTACAGTAACACGACGTTAAGGAGCGTCGAGGTTCACAAATAAACAAAAACATTACTCTTTTTTGTCGTGTATTTTTGCCAGTCATTATTATTATTTCTCTCCCCCCCCCCCTCGCTGGTTCAGGATAACATCAGCCATCTCTTGAGATCGAACAATTCCTTTTAGTCATCACAGATCATCGAAGAAATAAACAAACTCTCCCAAGTGTGTGGTAGGATTAGTGGCGTTGAGTCATCGTTGGGGTCTTGTGGGGAGGAGGGGTGGGGGCGTGTGTGTCTTGGTCTATGGGGACAAAATAATTAGTTTTATTTTTCTTATCGTTTTTTCCTGGATTTTAGTAAATACCGGGTGTCATAAAGTCGTTTAATTTACCTTTCACTTGTGTTTTTTTTTTTTTTACACTCAAATTACCAAGGTGTCGGACATCCAAGTACGATGTCCTAACTATTTTACCAAGACTTCCAGATCCCCCCCCCTTCCCCCCAACCAAAGTCCCCAATATTGTAAAGCATATTATTATTTTTTTTAGACCCAAGACTGATTATTAGGTCGAAAATTATTCTTTTTCATATTAATATAAGGTCCAAAAAAAATATGATTAATTTTATTATTAGGACCGATAAACATTATTATTATTGATTGCGGCCAAATATGATTGCATACTTACACCGGCTTCATAGCTTGTACTACATTAGTTATTAGTGGTGTGCCTTCAATTGGAAAGTCTGTGAATCCCCAAAAAAGGTTAAAAAAAAATAATAAAGTATTTCTAATGTTAAATAAAAGTGGATCTTCTGTAATAAAAAGTTAAATAGACTCATGTTTGTATTTTATTTGTGTTCCTTGCGTTTGTTTTTGTCGATATAATGGACGTTCATCTGTATATAGTCCATTAACTGGAGGTTTTACAGCTAACGGAACCTTGATATAATGGACTTTTATCTCTATAGTCCATTAACTGGAGGTTTTGCAGCTAACGGAACCTTAATATAACACTCCTGTATATAGTCCATTAGTTGGAGGTTCTACTGTATAATGTATATGAGTTTAAATATTTATACACTAATATTATTAATTGATATTGAATAAAGTGAGTGTATGAGTAGTCTTACATCTATCACCTTGGAAGGATGAATAATAATGCAAAAAGTGATTAATTAAGTCATTTATTGAAGTTTAGGACCAATTTTAGGTTTTATAAATAATGTACACAATTGATTATTATTTATATACAAAAGAAAATTGGAATGTGGACTATTTTGGTAGAATTAAACGCACACATACATACATAAAAGTATACATAGTCACTGGCATAAACACACATACATACATTCACACATACACACTCTTATAGACATTCTCACAACCACACAACCAAAAAAATATTAATTACAATGAATAACAACCATTTTTTTATAGTTGAATAATAAAATACAAAGAATTTAATGGAAATAAGTAGGAGATATGTTCTTCACTTTGACCACTTGGGAGACAATGAATAATTTAAACATGTATGTAGATTAGTAGTGATTATTATTGTTTGGTTTCATATATAAAGGTGTTCCTCTACTTAAGAACATTCAACTTACAAAGATCATCACTGAGGGGGGGTCACCTGCCAGAACAGGTGGATGAGACTGGATTATTCTGAAGAAAATTCCAGATAGAACAAACATTACCTAAGAGAAGAGTGAGCCAGGTTTTAAGGCTGTATTAAAGGGTATAGCTGGACTAAATATCCATAATCTCTTTATTTTTTACGATATGTTTGGTATCTGCAGGAGTAAAGTTGGACTTACAAACAAGCCTCAAGAATGTAACTCGTTGGTAAGTAGAGGAGCTGTACTGTAAACAATGGAGTGTGTGTGTGGTCATGGTAACAGCCTTGTGGTTATGTGCATTAATCTTGAAGTAAAATAAACTGGGGGTCTAATCTTCACATGATCCCACACCAGGGACCAACAGCTAAAAATGGAATGACAATAATTACTGTATAAGTTATTACTCTAAATTGTCCTGAACAAATATGGCGATGCAGTCACCATCTACTCCTGTTACTACGGCCGTGTGACTCCCGCCGAACTGTCCGCCACCGTGGGAGGCGTCCAGCCCACTCTGTGCCAAGATGATAGTCCCGGGAGGCAGGTGGTCGCTCGTCAGTCCGGTATCGGCAGACTCGGAGTTCGTCATCATTGGGGGCGAGTCGACCGCCGCCGCCCCACCGAGGCTCACGTCCGCTTCGCCCGCGGCCGTCAACGTTTCGTCCGCGTCTCTACCGGGGGTTAAGCCGGCCGCGTCGGGGTTCATCCCGGCTACGATACTCCCTCCGTCGCCCACTAGGTCGATGCCGGTGTACTTGAGACCTCCGGGGTAGCTGTCGTCGGCCATCATCTCCTCGGAGGCCATCTTCTCGTGTTTCTTGAGGTGGATCTTGAGTGTCACGAACTGGATGAACTTCTTGGGACAAAACTGTCAAGGAACATCAGGTGAATTAGTTGGTTATATTGTGTGTGCGTGTATGTGTGTGTGATCTATGACACCCAATTCATGAATACACCCTCAATACTCACAGGACAAGCGTGCGGTCTCTCGCCAGTGTGGACCCTCTCGTGGCGATGTAAATGAGACACATGTGAAAACTCCCTCCCGCAGGCGAAGCAGATGTATGGGTGTTCTTTACGGTGGACTCTGTGGAGGAGGTGACAGCACTGTGTTATATGAGATAAATTATGGATCTTTGGGTTGACAATTTATATCTCTCTCTTACCACACCCCATACACAACACAGGCATCCAACACACCTCATGTGGTATTTGAAGTCGCTTTTACTGAAGAAATCTTTCCGACACATCTCGCACACATAGGGCCGATGACGCATGTGGTCACGTTTGTGGTGTTGCTTGAGGGAGGCCAGACACTTGTACTTCTGAAGAGGAAATGATGCGAAAATTATAGAAGCGAGAGAATGTATTTAATTTGAAGCGAGAATGTATTTAATTTAAAGTGAGAATGTATTTAATTTGAAGCGAGAGAATGTATTTTATTTTTTTTATATATCACCCGAAGTTACAAGCCGTCTCGCTTCACATCGTCTCGCCTCAAGAGGTTAACAGCGCTTAATCTAACCTGATGATGAAATGCTTTAACCTAATTGAGGAAGGGGTAAGGTTAGATCAGGTGAGTAAGGTTAGATCAGGTGAGTAAGGTTAGATCAGGTGAGCATTAGAGTTTAATGATGAATTAATATATGGGAGATAATGTTAATATATGGGAAATAATGTTAATATATGGGAGATTATGTTAATGTATGGGAAATAATGGTAACATATGTTAGAGTTAAGAGAGCAGCAGCATGTTACCTTGTTACACTGCTGACAGGCGTGAACCTCCTGTGTGGGGCGGTGTTTGACCATGTGTTTGTTGAGGGTGGAGCGGTAGGCGAAGGTAGTGCTACACATGCCACACTTGTACCTGTGTAGGGAGGCGTCGTGGGTGGCTACGTGCTGCTGGAGGTTCCACTGCTTTTGGAACTTTTTGCCGCAGTCTTTACAGGTGAGCGGCGCCACGGCCTGACCCTCGGTCTTGGCTCCGCTCTCCGAGTCTTCGCTCCTGGGCCCGAGGTCTCCGCCGTCTCTCTTCATGGAGATGGGACGCAGGGCGGCCTTCTTCTTGACCCTGGAGCCGGAGTTCTGGGGAGCCGACAGTTCCATGGAGGTGACGAGGGAGAGGAACGATCTGTCCGCGAGCCGTGAGGCGTCGACGGCATCTGATGGGGTGTCGGTGGACGGCCGAGGCTCCAGCTTGATGCCGTGTACCGGTAAGGGAGAGTCCGGGTCGGCGTCCTCCGGCTCGGTCGGATCGGCGACGGGGACGTTCCCGTCCGGGGACGAGACAGCGGCCCGGTGGGGGGCGAGGGCCGGGGGGCGGTCCTGCACGTTGATCATTATGGTCTCCTCCGGCCGGGCTGAGGTCTCCTCGGCCAGCTGCTCGGGTCGGGGGGCGTCGACCTGCAGGACCTCGTCCCGAGACGCCCTGTTGCCCTTCTTCATGACGTAGGAGACGCTCTCTCCCTCGGAGGTGATGTACACCACCAGGTACTCCTCCTCCTCCTCCTCCGCATCGCTCTCCCGTTCGGAGTTGGCGGAGGCCGTTATGGTGGCCTCGGGCGTGACGGAGACTGTCGGGGCGGCCCTCTGCTTCACCTCCTTGGTGGTGAGACAGGCGTGGGTCTTGAGGTCGGCCACACAGTACACCTTGTCGCAGGAGGCACAGCGGTGCTGCGTGCCCTTCCCGTGTTCCCGCTGCTCGTGGACCTTCAGCTCGGACTTGACGGAGAACTGGGCGCCACACACCCGGCAGTAGTAGCTGCGTCCCCCGGTCCCCCGCCGCCCCCGGAGGATGCGTCCGGCCTCCTGCAGCGTCATGGACTTGTCGTGTTCCGACTTGGCGTGTTTTCTGAGTCCCGCCGCACTGCGGAACGAGGAGGGACAGAGAGGACACGTGCCGGCCCCCGGCTGGTGGGTCGCCCGGTGTTTGTGCAGGAGCGTGACCTGGGTGAAGCGCTTGCCGCAGGTGGAACACACGTAGGGCTTGATGCCCGTGTGCAGGCGGTGGTGACGGATGAGGTTGGACGGATGGCTGAACTGCTGGCCGCAGACGTAACAGACGTTGGTCTTGATGCCCAGGTGCAGGTTGAGGTGCATCTTGAGGTCGTGAGGACGATAAAAACCTTTAGTACAGAAGGAACAGGTGAAGGGCCTCTCCTTGTTGTGTACAGACCTGATGTGGTCCTCCAGCATGAGGCTCTTGGGGAAGGTCAGGTGACAGTTGGGGCACTTAAAGGGGCGAGCATCGTGGTGTAGCTCTGCCTTGTGTACCCTCAGCTCCACGGCAGAGTCGCACGTGTACTGGCACATGTCGCAGTGCCACACTCCCTGGCCCCTGTGGACCTGCAGGTGCCCGTGGTAGTGCCGACCAGACTTGAACTGCGTGTGGCAGACGGGACAGGTCAGTTTGCCGGGGTCGCCGCACCGGCGGTTACGCCTCGGGGGCAGCAGGGAGTCCCGGGTGGCCAGCCTGGCCTCGATGGTGCTGGTCTCGTCCTCCCGGCGACCCGTCTCCCGACGGACTCTTCCCTCGGCGACGCCCTCCTCCGCGGCGCCCTGCTGCTCCGTCGACTCCTGCGCGGCGGAGGACAGCGCGAGGGCCGGCCTCTCGCCCTCGGCCTCTAACCTCAGCGGCCTCACGGACAGAAGCAACACCCGTTTGTCCTCTTGGCCGCCGTCCCCGGTCCCCGTGACTTCTCCGACGGCGGCGTCGACCGTCCCGCCGTCTCCGCCCCCGACCAGCACCAGGTCTCCGTAAGCGTGCTCCAGGTGTTGGGTGTAGGAGGCCGGCAGCGTGTGGAGCGTCGACCCGTCCGCAGAATTGAGCGTGATGGTGTGACCCTCCCCGGTCTCCGTCTCTCCGCCGTCCCGCGCGGTCTCCGCCTCTCCCTGGATGTAGATGTACGTCATGGCATCTCCGGTGCCGGCCTCCCCGACCACCACCAGTCGGGGACACTCCGCCCCGCCCCGAACGTCTCCGTCAAACATATCCTCGGTCTTACCGGCGGTCAGATCACACTGGGAAGGTTCAGACTCGAGACCTTCGGTCTTCAGCGGCTCAAGGACGATATTAACGGCCGTAGTATCTAACGTGGCGTAGGTCAGCTGGTGAGACGCCGCCTGCTGGACGCTGCCATCAGGACACAACAACAGGGGGTCTCCGTCAGGTAGTGTGACCATAGTCTCCTCGTCTCCCAGCATAACGTGGGGCGCTGGTTGGCTGAGGGGCTCAAGTGACAACACCTCACCTCTGCTTCCATTCTCGATAATAACATTGTTCATCATATACCTGTAATATATAATATTGTTCATTATATTCCTGTAATATAACATTGTTCATCATATACCTGTAATATATAATATTGTTCATTATATTCCTGTAATATAACATTGTTCATCATATACCTGTAATATATAATATTGTTCATTATATTCCTGTAATATAACATTGTTCATCATATACCTGTAATATATAATATTGTTCATTATAACACTGTTCATCATTTATCAGTGTTCATTATAATATTGTTCATCATATACCTGTAATATATAACATTGTTCATTATAACACTGTTCATCATTTATCAGTGTTCATTATAATATTGTTCATCATATACCTGTAATATAATATTGTTCATTATAACTGTTCATCATTTATCAGTGTTCATTATAATATTGTTCATCATATACCTGTAATATATAACATTGTTCATTATAACACTGTTCATCATTTATCAGTGTTCATTACATCATTGTTCGTCATATACCTGTAATATAACATTGTTCATTATTTCTGTAATAAAACATTGTTCATTATAACACTGTTCATCATAACAGTTCACCATATATCAATGTTCATCATATTATTTACTACAAGGTTTAATCTAACGTTTGTAAGTTTTAATGTGTAAAAAACGTTGCCAGGGATTTAATGAAACGTTTAAACGAGTCAATTAATAAACGTAGGAGGAACGTTTAATAAAGGCTCGCTGGCGTAGACTCGTTCATGGCTCCTCTTAACACACAATCGAGCCTCCGACCCTCAAAATGAGTCTATCTATTAAAATGTTCATAAATGGCGGTTTTAAGATGGCGCGGGATTTATTATATATGTCAGGAGGTGATTTATTCCTCGGTGGTTCATTTCGTGGTGGGAGGATTAAATTATAGTGAGTTACGGTGGAGAACAGAGGAATTATGTCTGACCTTTGAGGAGGAGGATGATGGTTACAATGGCGGGAGACGATGGTGACTACCAGTCAAATGAAAAACCTTTTGTAAATATTGTGTTTGTTTACTGTTTATAATTATTTTCGGTACAATTTACAATACAAATTTTATATATAATTAGTTTTTATATTAATTTAAATGTTAAAAGTTTTATTTTAAATTTATAATTGAAGATATTGTGAAATTTACTTTAAATTCTCAGTTGATGCAGTTTAATGTTAATAAGGTACCACGAATGACATGAGGGACGTCAATATTTTATCAAATAACCATAAAAAAATATTTTTCGGTATTAAAATACCTGAAATTTATTAAACGTATTTATAAAACATTAATATAATAAAAATTAATAATGAATACATAATAACAACCAAAGACATTATGGTCGGATTCAAACTTAACATGAGTTTACCGAACAGTGATAGACGCTTTTCCCGCCGACCGCTGTCATTCGAGTTGAGGAAGGCGAGGGAGCAACACCTGCGAGCTGAACCTTGGGGAGCCCAGACCTTCTCTGCTCCCGAGGTACCCCGTGAAGCTCAACTGTGACCAGACACATGTCCGTCACGCAACCAACTAAACCTCCTTGTCCTGAGGAAGTTTTTTGACTCGGGAATCAAGGGTCGTCCGTGGTGGCCCAGACACTAGTGCCAGTTGGCGTCATCTCCCACACTGACTCCCATCCTATAACATAAACGTACGTAACAAGCTCATTCAGTAGTTAAATAGTTGGTGAGTATAGTGGAGTTTGAACATGTAGTGGCTCTCAAGGGTTTACCTCCTGCTGCAGTGTGTGTAAGCTGTTAGTCTCTATACTGCCAGGTCTGGGGTCACTAATTCTAAGGTGAAATACTTAACTATCCACCCTATAGGCCTACAGTTTCCAATCTTTAATTTTTACTTTTATTTCTTACGGTTCTCTCCTGTATATTGTCACTCATGCCTTATAAACACATATTTTAATCCTAAATTACACACTAAGGTAAGGTTCTGGTTTGCTAGTTCGTGGGTAAATTCATTGGGGTGTAACAACTTCACTTAAAACTGTAATGAGGGATCCTTCTCTCACACATTGAACACAGACATAAGATTCTCTGATCACTGTACCTGTCGTAGGTATATGTGACGTGAGGATACGAGGTGTATTAAGTTCATACCGACGCATACAAGATATTTCCTTTCACGTATAGTTTCTGGGTCACTTCCAACACCCCACATAGTTCTGATACATTTATCCTTTTTCCAGATCATTGTTCTCATGTATTTTCATATGATATCTGTGGAAGTTATGTTCGCCACACGCTCACAGACGTAAATAGTATGACCTTCAAACCCTGATCCACACTTACACTAGTCCGGCTCAACTGGACTTTAACATTCATCTTATGGATACCCTGAGTTCTCCTTAATGCAATGAATACATACAATTAACATTATATAACTGTACCTGGGTACAATACAACACATGGTCTAGTAACATTGAGTAGGTGAGTTATCCTTTAACAATGTTTCCAGTTTTCTGAGGTTCTACAAGCGCGGTGGATTTGAATGTTATATAGCGTAATATGAATTTTTTTTTTTTTTTTAGGAATGACAATGATGTGCGCAGTACACAGCAACACGCAACATCTCTAACGGAGCTCCTGCGCAGATACCTCCTCCAGCACGCTACTCACAACGTGTCTCTGGGGCAAGCTCCTCACCACACGGCATCTCCAGCACCTAGAGTTCCCATCCTGAGTGCTAGACATGGCATACCCCTACAACACCATCACCACGAGTTGTTGTAAGTGCCAGGACTTTTTTTTTACGGGAATTAGCCCACCCGGGCACAGGTCAACGGAGCCGGGGGAGAAAAAGAACGGAAAGAAATTGAAAATATAGAAAAAAAGGTTATACTGTATTAATCTACACCACGAAGATGCCGGAAAACCAGCTTTTTAAAGTGAGACAGATTGTAAGAGCATGGAAACACAGAAGAAGGCAGAGCATTCCACAGTTTGGCTGTGTGAGGAAAGAAGGAGGCACTGTACTATAACGGGTTATTATAGTGTGACCCACATCCACACAGACACAGCTTGACTGTGTGAGGAAAGAAGGAGGCACTGTACTATAACGGGTTATTATAGTGTGACCCACATCCACAGAGAAATGGTGGACACCGCGGGCAAGACGAGTGTTACGAACCCACGGCCTTACCGGCGGTACACAGAATGCCAAATCCACTGAACATTGCCCGTTAAAGAGAGAGAGTGAAGCAACATTGTGGTGAAGAGAAAGGGAAGAGAGATTGTCGACGAAAGGAGGAGAGTTATTAAGACGAAATGCCTCTGATTCCACCCTATCTAATAGTTGGACAGACGAAGAGCGTAAGAATGGATAGAATTAGTTGTAGTGTGAAGTAAATCATTGACATCATTGAAGTAAATGCAGAGAAAGCATATAAAAAACTTTGTGGAGCAGGGACAACTAGCTGTGGGTAGTTTGAGTTTTCGTGGTATTTCTCAACTGTTCCGTGCTAGGAACTCAATCATCTCATATTTAATGCAGAAAGATGGGTCATCCAGGAATAAAAGACTCCAAAGCCCAGTCAGAAGTCTGGATTACAAAACAAAAAGTTTAAAAAGAATGACGTCCAAAAGTACAAACTTTCCCACCACAAAGTACGAAGGTCAGGCCAGATCACAGACATTGGCCTCTTACACGATATGGAACGTGATGGTGAAGTGAGTGATGATGGATTAAAGCTCAACAGGCTTTATAAGTCTGTATAAGTCCTTCATTACTCCCCTGAAGGAGGTATTTTGATGGTGGGGGTCTGAAGCTCTTCCAGATCCCATACCCTGCCATATTATACACTGGAATACCCACTTCTTAATGTATATACAAATGCCCTGATGAATAATGTCCCCATCACCTTAAACTCAAGAGGCATTAGCAAGAAGTTTCCTCATAGCTGTGGGTAGTTTTCCTCAGTATCATTTGGTGGTGGCAATAGAGAAATGGAGAGATTCAAGGAGGAAATGCTATAAGAGGTAAATCATGCCTACCGCCAGATATTGTATTCATACGACGGCCCTGGTAGTGTGTCCTAGGGTACACGTGGAGATGGCCGACTCTTGGATATTCTTATTCCCAAAGTGAATGGAATGGTAATTTTCGTGACGTTGTCTCGGTATTAATATGGGAATTAATATAACCCAAGAAAAACGAATGAAAGGTGCAGTTGTTGGTGCGTGAAACCCAGGGTGTTGTGTAGTGACGTAGCTGGAGTGTGTGTTACCCCCACAAAAAATACATATTGCACAGTGACTCACTCTTATATATATATTAAATAGTTTGTGTACCATTATAATATTACTGTACTTTCACATACTCAAGTATAGTATGCTTTAAATACACACCAAACATACTTAAACTTTACAAGTAACAGTTAAACAAAAAGCAAAAACGACATAAAGGATAGGGAAAAAAGTGTAACAAATTAGGACCAATACTTTAATATTTCTTACCTTATAGTATTATGTCTTCCAACCAAGTAAATAACTGGATAGAAAACACAAGAGAACTTAAAGTAGTCTAGCCTCCCCTCGTCTTGTCACGATGGAGACTTGTGCAGAACTGAAGTGAATTGTGTTAGGTCAGACACGACAAGGATTAACTTGCCGCCGATACAAAGGGAAGGATTAACGTCTCCAGTAGCTGCAGATATGGGTGATGAGCAGACCCAAAAGTGCCGGGGCCCCCTAGCTACGCTAGTGGTGTGTGTTGCCCAGGAAAGAGGTGACTGCCAGTCACTGGGGCGGACACTTCTAGCTACGCTAGGTGGTGTGTGTTTGCCCAGAAAGAGGTGACACTGCCAGTCACTGGCGGACCTCTCCCCTAGCCGCTAGTGGTGGTGTGTGTTTGCCCGGAAAGAGGTGACACTGCCAGTCACTTATTGCTAGTGGTGGTGTGTTTGCCCAGGAAAGGGGTGACACTGCCAGTCACTGGGCGGACACTTCCCCCCTAGCTACAGTGGTGGTGTGTGTTTGCCCAGGAAAGAGCAGTGACACTGCAGTCACTGGGGCGGACACACTTCCCCCAGCTACGCTAGTGGTGTGTGTTTGCCCAGAAAGAGTGACACTGCCAGTCACTGGGGCCCCCCCAAGCTACGCTAGTGGTGGTGTGTGTTTGCCCAGGAAAGAGGTGACACTGCCAGTCACTGACAAATGGAGTGGCACTATTACAAGAACGTCTGTTCGGCTGGTTAGCTACCTCATGAAGCTACCAAGCACCACTTTGCTGGGATGGGAGAACATCTCAACACATGAAGAAAGACGACCAATAAGTTGTTACAAATGCCAATGGGTACAGCCATCTGGCGGGGGAGAAGTGTCGTGCTCGGGAGGTCTGTAACACCCGGGCACCAACTGCTTTAGGCAACTGGACAGGGCAACAAGAAATGCACAGCTCGTAGTGGCCCTCACTCCTCCTCCTCCGACCGGGAGTGTCCCAAGTGGAGGGTGGCGAAGTGTTCAGTAATCCCCAAACAAACCAAGGGAGAGAGGATGTTGTTTTGTTGTACCACGTGTTCAACCATTCTATAGTGGCTCAAACTGAAGGTTTAAATGACTCCCATCCTAAAACATGAGCGTAAGTAACAAGCTCATTCAGTAGTTAAATAATAAATAGTTCCTGAGTATAGTGGAGTTTGAAATGACAATTAGAAATAGTTAATATTAGGAATTATTGGTGAAGCAACAGTTATATTGGCAACTTTAGCGAGATGTTCTTGTATGAATTGATGTATTACTCGTGATTCAGTTATTTCCCACACTAATGACTGACGACAAAATATATATGTATCATTTATCTCAATTTATTTTAGTTCTTTATTATTATTATACCTATACTGTGTTATATTTATTTAATATATTTCATAATTTATGGTGTATGGGGTCACCTCTGAGTTGAATAACATCATATGTTGTTAACCATATATTAAAAGTGAAAGTGTATTACGTGTTTTGTGATCTATAATAAATAAAACATTTGTACCTGTAACTGTTTATATAATGTGTTTCTTTGGTCCATTACTGTTGAACTATCTGTCTATTGTGTGAGTATCAAGGGGTAATAAGAAGGAACTGTTATCTTAGAGGTTGAGACAGACTCTCTCTATTATGAGTACCGCATCAGAGGCTGAAGAGAAAAATTAAGGCTCATGGTATCGAGGGGAAAGTTTTAAATTGGATAAAATCATGGCTCACCGATAGAACGCAGAGGGTCAGCGTAGATGGTGTTAACTCTGAGTGGGGCCGTGCAACCAGTGGGGTTCCCCAGGGGTCAGTACTAGGCCCACTCTTGTTCATAATCTACATAAACGATCTAGATACTGGGATCAGCAGTGACATAAGCAAGTTTGCGAATGACACCAAAATAGGGCGGCAAATTAATTCAGGGCAGGATGCAGATGCATTACAGGAGGATCTAAATAAACTGCAGGGGTGGTCTGAAAAATGGCAAATGAAATTCAACACCAGCAAGTGCAGCGTACTTAATATTGGAAGAACAAATACTGATAATGTATACAGCCTTAACAACATCAACCTAGAGAAGTCGACTTGTGAAAGAGACCTAGGGTACTTGTAAGCCCGGACCTACGGCCTAGAAAACAGTGCGTTAATGTTCGAAATAAGGCAAACAGAGTATTGGGTTTTATATCTAGAAGTGTAAGTAACAAGAGTGCAGAGGTCTTATTGCAACTATATCTTGCGCTAGTCAGGCCGCACCTCGATTATGCGGTTCAGTTCTGGTGCCCCTATTATAGAATGGATATCAATTCACTAGAGTCGGTGCAGCGAAGAATGACGAAAATGATTCCGGGACTTAAAACCTTCCATATCAGGATAGGTTAAAGAAACTTAACTTGCATTCCCTAGAAAGACGAAGAGTGCGGGGAGATATGATAGAAGTATTTAAGTGGGTGAAAGGAATCAATAAAGGGGATATAGATAAAGTTCTTATAATATCTGAGCAGGATAGGACTCGGAGCAACGGATTCAAGTTGGATAAGTTTAGGTTTAGGAGGGAGATAGGAAGAAACTGGTTCACAAATAGGGTGGTGGACGAGTGGAACAAGCTTAGCAACTTTGTAGTAAGTGCTGGAACGCTGGAAAGTTTTAAAAGGAGGCTGGATAGATTCATGGATGATGGAGAGTGGTAGTAACTCGACAGGAGCTGCCATGCACAGGCCAACCGGCCTATTGCAGACTCCTTATGTTCTTACTGATGGGTGAGGAGAAAGACGTAGAGATAAAGAGAATTATAAAGACAGAGAGAGGAAGACAAAGTAAAAGAGAGGAAGACAAAGTAAAAGAGAGGAAGGGTAAAGGAAGGTAAATCAGGGGTCTTATAAGAAGGTCGTTCAGATATCTAGACGGTCCGTCCCTCGTGACGATCTTCAGGAGTGAAGTGCTTCCCCATCTGGAGTACTGTCACCCCATCTGGTCCCCGAGATATGCTAGGGACTGTCAGTTGGTTGAAAATGTTCAAAGGAGGGCCACCAGACTGGTGCCTGCACTTCGGCACCTCAGCTAACCTGAGAGATTGGAGCGCCTGAACTTGCCTAGCTTATACTACAGACGGGCAAGGGGGACCTAGTTGAGGTGTATAAGCATCTCAGGGGGCACTACTCAGTTGAGTATCCTTACTTGGAGCTGGCGGACGCTCGCCCCACAAGGGGTCACAGCTCAAGATTGAAGAAGCCGCAAGTCCAGAAAACTGTGAAGGCAAACTTTTTCGGAGTGAGGGTTGTAAACTCTTGGAACAATCTACCAGAGAGTGTTGTGACGGCACCGAGTGTGAGCTGTAAACTCTTGGAACAATCTACCTGAGAGTGTTGTGACGGCACCGAGTGTGAGCTGTAAACTCTTGGAACAATCTACCAGAGAGTGTTGTGACGGCACCGAGTGTGAGCTGTAAACTCTTGGAACAATCTACCAGAGAGTGTTGTGACGGCACCGAGTGTGAGCTGTGGAACAATCTACCTGTGGAACAATCTACCAGAGAGTGTTGTGACGGCACCGAGTGTGAGCTGTAAACTCTTGGAACAATCTACCAGAGAGTGTTGCGACGGCACCGAGTGTGAGCTCTTTCAAGAGAAGACTTGACCAACACTGGAGCGGGTTCAGGTACATTCAGGAGCCGGTGCATGCCCAGTATTTGCCAACAGTGCGTGACAGAGACGTGACCGATCGCCCGGGCGGCTAGCGAGCCGATCAGTGGCGAGGAGGATAAAATTAAAGAAAAAACAAATCTTATCTCTGGAAAAGTAACTTAAGCCTGATGCTTGTCTTATCAGTATATGGCCTAAGACATGAGATAAGGAAGGAGAGGAATATGAAGAGAGAATGAAGCTTAATAAATAGAGACGGAAAGGAAGGAACAAATATATAAAATAAAGAAAATTAAGGAAATATATAGTAAGACAAGTTTTTTTAAGTATAACAATAATGCCAAGATGTACGATATGCTTGTATCTTATCTGTAGTGAATGTTTAAAATTACACCACGAACATATCAAAATATATTCAAATAATAATAAACCAATTAAGTTAGATTTGATGTATATAAATAACTAAATAATTAAATAAAGTTTATTATATTAGGTTTATTATATTTTTAATTATTATTGTTGATTTATATTGAGGAAAAATATACTAGAAATTATTTTATTCGATTGTGGTAATTCGGGCAACACTGACTATCGCCATCATCACAACACAAGCACAGGTGACGAGGAACAAGACGAGAGACAACTTCCCAAATAAATGTGTAATATTATCCTCCAGAGACTTGAAGACCGCCGAGTATATGACACAAGACACACGCCATAATACAACTACCATGTGAGTATAATAATTCCCTTAATTTATGTCTTAATGGAGGAATAACAGCCTTAAATATACGTCCATCAGATACCCAAGACAATGAGTCAATTTTGATATTTTTCAAGATTAATTTATATTCTTTATTTTAAGACATTTTTCGACATATTTTCTGTAATTTATCAGAACAACAATATAACCAGAAGGAGTTGTTTGATTTGGGTCATATTTTCCTTCGTATATTCTTATCAGTATAATAAGTATTTTAAAACACGACAAATTTATATTTTAATTATTATTTTTTGTTAGTATTTTTATATAAGACCATAAGTCACCTATAGTGGGCAGGTCATGAAGGCTGGGGGAATCACGGTGAAATAACTGAACATATGACACTAAAATGGTGTCTGTATTTGTTTTATTCTGATCTGTTGGTTTATTAGGACGTTTGGTTAGGTTAGGTTACATTCTTGGGTTGGTTTGGTTAGGTTAAGTTAGATACTCACAGATGATCTAGGAGAGGCTCACAGCTCCAGCTCAGTAGCCTCTTCTCTACTCAGACGGTGGCTGTGTGTGGCGGATAATTGTGCCCTATAATTATATACCTGTTGTTGATTTTTCCAGTATTTATCTAATTTTGCTTCAAACTTTTCCACATTCACTACCCACTCAGGTAAGCCATTCCAGTTGTTGACGACCCTACTCGTGAACGAATGTCTTCTGAGATTTAGCCTCTTCTTTGTGTTCCCCCGGGTAGTGTCATCTGGAACATTCCTGCTGTACATGCCTGGTCTTATATGCCACACACTATCTTGTATGTTTCCACTTGGTCCCCATGAGATCTTCTGTACGTCAGTGTCGGTAACTGTAATTTCCTTAGTCTTTCCTCATAAGATAAATCCTTGATCTGTGGTACTAGTTTGGTAGCCCTCCTCGGTACATTCTCTACTGCTTCAATATCCTTAATGAGATATGGGCACCAAATTTGATTAGCATACTCAAGGTGTGGCCTAACCAGAGCAGTGTACAGAACCTTGAATACAGGTGCATCCAGATGAACAAACGTTCTTCTAATAATGCCCACTATTTTATTAGCCTTGTTGATTTTCTCAGCTAGATGGTCAGAAAACGTCAGCTTATCATCGATGACTACCCCTATATCCTTCTCTACAGAGGTCTTCTTGATCGTGGTGTACATATGATATCCATGGTCAGCAACTTTTGTTCTTCCTATCCTCAATAATCGAACCTGGGTCCACTGGAATATATATATAAGCACGTACATAAACACTAGACCCTAGACTAAACATAATCATTCTCCCGGCAGTAACAGACAGCGTGGAGAAGCCTCATAGATCACGAGAGGACCGTACAGGCGGGCGGCTTCGACAACATCCCCCCCCCTTCTTTCCCCCCCCCCCCCCCCACCTACCGGATAAACAATGACCACTACGGCATTCTCCCACGAGCCGGGCACAGCTATGGAGTGTCTGAGTATACCAATCACACTCGAGAAAGAGGCGGGACTTGACGAACACGGCAGACAGGTGAGTCAGTGTGTCTTGAGTGTGTCTTTGAGTGTGTAGGTGTAGGTCATGTTTTGCTTCATTCGTCACAATTGGTAATGGTGAAATGATGATAATGATAATAATAATAATAATGATGATGATGATAACCATTCCATATTCTAGGTCCTCAAATGTGGTTTTAAAATTGGTGGAGGAATTGACCAGGATTTTATGAAGAGTCCTCAAGGCTACACAGACAATGGTATCTACTGTACTGAGGTGAGCACAGTACAGCACAGTATGGCACAGCATAGTACAGTACAGTATGGCACAGTATAGTATGGCACAGTATAGTACAGAATAGAACAGAACAGCACAGTACATTATGGCACAGTACAGCACAGTGCAGTACCCTAACCTAACCATGTGTAGGATTTAGGATTTTTCAGAAGGGGAAGGATTACAGGCAGGTATTTTTCACAGGATTTTACGAGATCAGGTCAAGGTGTTGGATCATCAGGTGAAGTAAAGTGGGGTGTCCGATCTTTCTAAATATCAAACTGTTCTCAATGTAATAATGTCAGTAGTAATTAATTTGTCAACGTTCTTTCAATATTTGTGTATGTTGTGATGACCTTATATACTGGGTTTTAAATATAATGGTGATTATTAACAGCAGTAGAGATATATAATTTGAGGTATAGACGTCCAGATTTTTTCGAGGGTAAATTTCATGTAAAAATCCTCGAAAATCTGACCAAAAGATGGATTACCCTATAGAAGTCGTCCCTAGTTTACGAAAATCCAAAGATACAAAAGAAAAAATCCCATATTTATTTACGTAAACGATATTTTTTATGATTTTTTTTTATTTTTGACAATATTGAACGACCTTTGGCATTTCTGTACTGGATATAGTCAATTATGAATACAATACACAAACCATACACTAAGTACAATACCCCACCTGTGCTGTATAAATTAAGTAAGATAAGAGTGTTTAGGTCGTTAGATGAGACAGAAACAAGGCTATTAAGTGTTTCAATGTCTGGTAGGGTGTTAATGGAGAGAACACATTACTGGATAACGCATTAGATCAAAAACTTTTATATATTAAGGGAAAATATCTAACTGGATGTACAGGGTGACCCAACATGAGAGCTTAGTGTAATCATTTATGGACACCCTGTATATGGAGCAATGGATTGAGGTCCCTTCATGAACCCAAAAGATTCAGACTTATGAACCCGGGATGATGAACTGATGCGGTGTTGTGTCCATAAAGGTTCCCGATTCGTGAGTGTGGGTCTCGGGGTTCGTGGTTCAGGAGTGGACGTGACGAGAGGAGTTTTGGGGTCGACTTGTCTGGGTCTTTCACTCCGCCTGACGATCATTGCCGCAGTAGTTGAGGTTAAAGACAGACGGCAATAGTTAAGGTGATAGGTTAAGGTTACGAGGCAATAGTTAAGACGTAAACATTGACCAGGTCGTTAAGGTTCTGACAAAGGGTTTACACACTCCTTTAGGTCCACGACGGGAGCGCAGCGGCACGAGCCGGCCTGCGCGTACACGACAAGATCCTACAGTGCAACGGCTACGACTTCACCATGGTCACACACAAGAAGGCCGTCGACTACATCAAGAAACATCCCGTCCTAAACCTTCTGGTGGCCCGTAAAGGCGTCACGCACTCGTAAATCACCCCCCACCCTCCCCGGAGACCCCCCCATCGTGTGTTTATCATCACCATATATTCGTTATGTTATTAATCAAGAGATCGGGTTTTTTTTTATATATATAAATGACAGAATATTTAAGAGACCTCTGGTGGGAATTACCGCCAGTTAATTGTTGTTGTTGTGTAAATTAATAAATTCTTCGTTTATTGACATTCCAATTTGGTGTTATTTATGTAGTCGTCTTGATGGTGATCTTTCTGCTCTTCTGTGCCGTGAGCTGACGACAGTTTACAGATACCCTGGGAGAGATCACGAACAACATAGTAAATATTATGATTAACCAAGATTAGAAACTGTATAATAATGCTTTATTGAGTTAATATGGCTGCCATGTTGAGTAAATATAGCTGCCATGTTGAGTTAATATGGCCACCATGCTGAGTTAATATGGCCACCATGCTGAGTTAATATGGCCACCATGCTGAGTTAATATGGCCACCATGCTGAGTTAATATGGCCACCATGCTGAGTTAATATGGCCACCATGCTGAGTTAATATGGCCGCCATGATAACAGCATAATCCACTTGAGACTAAATATGGCCATAAACACTACAGCCACTAAACATTGAGGCCGGGCCATTCCCAAACAGTCCTGGCTCTTCCACCTGGCCATGTGTGATATTTTCCTTTGATTCGTAGTAAAGATAAATTGTTGGCAGCTTAATTTTTTTTTCTGTGCTTTTATAATGTTTGTGAGGGCCGTGTTGGTGGCCGTGTTGAGGGCCGTGTTGAGGGCTGTGTTGGTGGCCGTGTTGGTGGCCGTGTTGAGGGCCGTGTTGGTGGCCGCCTTAGTGTATATTGGGAGCACATGATGATTAACCCCCCCTGGCTTATTTCACCTTGAAACAATGTATCCTAACCTAACCTAACTTAACCTAATCTAACAGTAACTTAACCTATTATAACCTGTTGCTAACTTAACCTATCCTAACAGTAACTTAACCTAATCTAACAGTAACTTAACCTATCATAACCTATTGGTAACTTAACCTATCCTAACGGTAACTTAACTTAACCTTTTGGTAACCTAACCTAATTTAACCTAACCTTTTAAGATAATATTAATGCATTTTGTTCCACAGGTGAAATAAACAAGTGGGGTGTCTAATCTTCACATAAGCCATCGACATGTTAAGTTAAATAGTTACGGCGTCCCCTAGCAATGCAGTATTAACTAAAGGGTCGTTGAGTAATTACCCCCCGATGTCCGTGTATATAAACCGGACACCGGGAATGTATATATATATAAATGCCCAAATATGATAGGAATTAGAGGAAGATATACATGGTTTGTTTATTTGATTGTGTGATGTGTTTTTTTTATATCTCTGGGGACATATAGAGCGACAGGAAGCATATAATTGTTTTTGTCTTTTAACGTTCTTCAGTTGTTGTTGGGATGTAATAATATATAGGTTTATTTGTCTCATTGATTCATTTCACGAGTTTTTTTTTTTTTATGTCCATCGGCCATTGTGACGGTTGTTATTTGTGCTCTCGGAGACGTCTAAGAGCCATGATATTGAAGCCATTTACTGTACCTCTCGGAGACGTCTAAGAGCCATGATATTGAAGCCATTTACTGTACCTCTCATCATTATGTCCTGGGTTCATGTCCTGGCCCGAGACACACATGAGTGGGGTGTTAGCCAGTATGACCCTAACTATCAAACTATGGGTACAATACTCAAGTTTCCTCTTGTTATAACACTGGACAAAGCATCAACGACCAGACTAACTGCTAGACCACAATAAACTGATTAATAGTAAATTACAAAAACAGCTTTCCACTTGTGTTTTAGATTTTCATGTTAACTTCTCAAACACCGAACATTATTATGAATTGTGTATTACCCATAATGCCCTGAAGGTAAATATGTTTTATACATTAGTTTATTGATATGAATGACGGCGATCGAGTCGTCAGTCGAATAATATATTTAATGGCGGATATTCTGGCGTTGTTGATGTCTGCGGAGAAGGTTGCTCGTGGTGCTTTTCTCGGCTTGGAGAGGATGGTGTATACTAGGGTCGGGGGCTTATTATCATACGCCACATCATGTTGAATCATACGGCTTAACGTTGTATGTTTAGGTTAAGATTTTTCATTCACGTTATCATACATTGGGTCATGTTAAATGTTGAATCATACGGTTTTATGTTGTATGTTTAGGTTCAGACTTATCATACAGCTCATGTTAAATGTTGAATCATACGGCTTAATGTTGTATGTTTAGGTTAAGATGTTAAATCATGTTATCATTCAGTGCATCATGTTGAATGTTGTATCATGCAGCTTGTTCTCTGCAGCTCGCCTCATTCTATCATTCTTGGTTTAGGTTAGGTTTAGGTTTAATTTATTCCCACCTGAAGATTAAACGCACCAGGTTAATCATATTTAACCTCAACTTAACCTAACCATAATCTAACCTAACCTAATCACACATTTCAGCCATTCTGCTTGTCACAAATTTCCAGTGTGTGAATAAATTGGGAACCTTTTCCTTGTTAACCCCTTGTGTATGATGACTTAACCCCTTGTGTATGATGATTTACCCCCCTTGTGTATGATGATTTAACCCCCTTGTGTATGATGATTTAACCCCCTTGTGTATGATGATTTAACCCCCTTGAGTATGATGATTTAACCCCTTGTGTATGATGATTTAACCCCTTGAGTATGATGATTTAACCCCTTGTGTATGATGATTTAACCCCCTTGTGTATGATGATTTAACCCCTTGTGTATGATGATTTAAGAGGTTAAGTAATTGCTTAAAGGGTTAAATCATCCTACTCAAAGAGGTTAAATCATCGTAAACAGCTCTGATTTAGCGAGTGAGAGACACAGACGGACAGACACCTCAGCCATCCAACAGACAGACACAAAAATCTATACTAATTATGCCATTTTGACAATTATGATTATGCCAGGGTTTATTATCCTTCTGTAATACTTCATTAATAAACGGCAAAAAAAAGTGGGTTGTATATTTTCCACCAAGACCACAGTTAAGTGGTGGTTATTTAATGATTTGTAATGAATAAGTGAAAGGAAATGAAGAGTAAGTGGTAATAAGTGAAGGGAATGGATAATAAGTGGTAATAATGAAGGGATTGCTTGTGTAATGTATATTAAGTGTAGATAATGGTTAATAAGTGGTGTTTAAAGACTTCGTACAAACGCACTCACACGTATCCACTCAAACACGTATATATTCACCCAAACACACACTTATTTATCTACCCACACAGACACCCGCCTAAACATACACACACACACACACATCCAAACACAATAAAACAAAACAATATGGAAAAAGAGATTTTATTTTAATATCATTCTATACAAATATCAATGTCTTATATTACTAAATTCTACACACTCTCTAATATATTCCCCCCCCCTCCCAACCCTGCCCTCGAAAAAAACAAAATTATGTAAACAAAATCTAAATTACTTAATATATAATAAGTACTGTTTCATATTACACATTATTGACTGTTTTTTTCCACATCTCAATTGTCTCGATGCGTTTTAAAACCGTCATGTAAAAAATATATATATATACTGTATGTACAAAGTCTTTTACGGCTCGTGTGATAATTAGACACTAGTAGTTTATTTTTTGCCTGAAAATTGGGACGCACCTTATGTCACCTGGGGTCTGGTTAGATTGGGTTAGGTTAGGTTAGTTTACGTTGGGTTAAGTTACGTTACATTGGGTCGGGTTACGGTGTTCAATCATAAGGTTGCAATAAACTAGGGTGTCTAATCTTCACATGATCCTAATTTTTCCGATGAATAAATAAACACAAGATAAAACTGAACAATCCTTCCGTGGACAGTCATTTAAGTAACCATAAAACAACTCAATTAATTAAGTCAGTATTAGTAGCTTATATAAACCTAGTACCTATTAAATGAGTGGTGTAGTCAAGATTATATTGGCAGTGTTAACCTTTGTCGCTCACCTGAAGATTAACCCCCAAGTGCTCACCTGTAGATTAACCCCCAAGTGCTCACCTGAAGATTAACCCCCAAGTGCTCACCTGAAGATTAACCCCCAAGTGTTCACCTGTAGATTAACCCTCAAGTGCTCACCTCAAACTCCCCCAAGCTTTACGACCCTCAAACTATCTGGGTGGGGAAGGGGGGGGGGGTGGCTAATGCTCAGGTGATTCACAGAGGCTAAAGCCGCCAACGGCATCGTTAGTGACCTCGACTACCTCACTGCCGTTTATTTACCTACAAAAGAAAACCAAAAGAGAACATGCTTCGAAATGCCTGGGTTTGTTTACATGGCGACCGAAAGAAAAACCCCCCCGAACTGCAAAGCGTTTAGAAAAAAGTTCTTCACGTGACTTAAAAGACAATATTCTTTATCAAGGCTCGACACCTCCACCACATAACACCTTTACCACCAACGAGCTTTAAAACAAACTTACTCTTTCCGCTAGTCGCGTTTGTCGACATTCCGAAATAGCAAGTCGGGGAAAAATTTTTATTTCTACACCAAAGACGAAATTCATGTTTGTAAATTTCATTCCATTTGGGGAAGGAGGAAATATATTCCTTTTTTTAAGTGTGAAATTGATCTATACAAACACTCCATCACGCACGATGATAAACAAAATCTCACTGTCTTCAACAAACTCAAAATTGAACCCCCCCCCCCACAAAAAAAAATTCCAAAAATACAAAAAAAACAACTCAAACATTACAAGACAGAAAATAAGAACTTGATCCAACTCTTGTCAAAATGAATCATCTTTCATAACTTTGTACCGTACAAATGTGGAATGACGCGTCGATGAATCATGCAAACTTGGTTTTTTGTATTTTTTTTTGTTTTTTATCTAAGTACAAGACAGTACGACTATGACTAGATGATACATACAGAGTATTCTTATGACTAGCTATTGCTCACGGGGCCACTGCAGAGTATATGGCTGCACAGTGATGGCTAAGAGTATGATGGGGGTTATCACATGCGGTACGACGTCTTATTAGACCGCTCTAGATATTCCTCCGTAAACCTCTATCACAATATAGTCTTCGCGAACAGTGTGATACGGCCGTCAGATTATATAACGGGCGGTGGTTTGGGAATTTGGCGGCGACGTCGGTCTTGTGGGATGATCGACGATGACGATGTTTTTTTTCGCGACCGTCGTACGTAGGCCGTCCACTCTCTCTCTCTCTCTCTCTCTCTGGACCGCCGCGTCCCTTTCACAAATTCCAAAGCTCGATACATTGTACAAAGACGAACAATTCATCTCGAACTCAAACGGGAAAACTACAGCAATGAGCGACGCCTCACAACGACGAGAGCGGTGGTCGGCCACGGCAGATCTCCATAACGGGATTATTAAGCCATCACTAACATACCCCAAGGTCACTGCAAGGGGCGTCAATAAATCTAGTCGCACGTAGAAAATAATCATATTCTTTGAGACATCTTTTAAGACACACACACACACACAGGGAGTCAATTTAATCTCCGTAAATAACGATATTTGACGAGGAGCAATCTTCTGTGTTTAAAAAAAAAATCCTGCCCCCATGACATCTAGCAGCACAAAATCTAACCCCAAATAATAAACAAAACTATGAAATATCACCAAAAATAACCCAAAATATATATATTACTTTACATACTTTCACCTCTTGTATAATATAAAAGTCCGGTGAAACTTTTGTGGCAGTTAAAGGGCGTTCGAAGGTTGAGTGAGTTAGTTAGTGGATCACAGAGCAACGCCCATGACCATTTGGTTACGTTAAAGTTAGCTTATATCTGGAGTGGTTAGGTTAGGGGTGGTTTAAATTGGGTTTAATAAGGGGGTAGTTTAAATTAGGTTAGATAAGGGGTAGGTTAAATTAGGTTAGTTTAGGGGTACTGTATGTCAAATTAGGTTAGATGTACGTTAATTATGGATACATTTAATTAGGTCAGGGGTACGATAAATTAATTGACAACGGCTCTAATTGTCGGAGTTAGGAATCAACAAACACTAACACAATTACCCAAAAAAAATCATATTGTCTTTTGAAACGTTTAATACAAAGGTTTTTTTAAATAATGACACAAATGTGTTGAAAAACGCTGAAAATGGTCATCGTCTTCGGAAAAATATCGTATATAGGATATTTTGTATTATTTTGATATCGATCGGTTTTGAGTTTAAAAAAAAACTTGTATCGGTAACTTTGAAGACTTATCGGCGGTTTACAAGATATGAGAACAAAGTAAAACTCGAAAAGTTTTATTTACAAACTACTGTATATGAGAAATATACAAGTTTACTATACGTACGTTCCTATTAAGACATGGAAATACCACTCTGTTTCCCTCGATATATTTTGCACCATAGCCTAACCAACCTAACCTGACCTAAACTTTCTTTCGTGTTTTTACAAAGTTGCCGGAACAAACGTTACATTTTTAACATTGTCCAAGAAGAAAAAGTTTGAAGGGGACTGAATGGGTTAGCTCAGGAATGGGTGGATGGGTTACCTAAGGGCCCACACAACTGCCCACATGTAACAGGATACTATATATGCAATGAACTTTAATCAATGGTGTCTCAGAAAAATTTAGTCTCATTACAAATACATCTCGCACTTTTAGTATTGTTTTAAAACGTCAATAAGACCATGAGCCATCCACCGCTGTGAGAACACTGCTGTACACGGTGGAATTATTGTTTATTACCCAGTGGAATACTTTTATACTCTGGACAGACTCGTGAAAAATGTAGTCTAAATCAATTACGGAGACAAAATCGACAAAATGCAATTAAAAAAGTATTATTACTGTTGTTTAAATCATTAATGAGAAAATAACAACAGAATACAGCTAAAAAGTATTAAATAACAAGAGAAATTTATATAAAAATTAAAAACACTCTGATTTTAAAACTCAAATGATGAATTATGTTGTTTTTAATGTCTAGTAGGAATTATCTGTACAAAGTTTTGACTTTTATCACTAAAATTCATTATATTATTAATAAATAATAACCCTAGTCTCTCCCCCACACACCACCCAAAAATGTCTTATTTCTCGTAACATATTGTTATGATTCATTATATAAGTATTTTATAGTATGATAATGTCATGTGCACGACACACTGCCAGGGTATACAGTAGTGTCATGTGCACGACACACTGCCAGGGTATACAGTAGTGTCATGTGCACGACACACTGCCAGGGTATACAGTAGTGTCATGTGCACGACACACTGCCAGGGTATACAGTTGTGTCATGTGCACGACACACTGCCAGGGTATACAGTAGTGTCATGTGCACGACACACTGCCAGGGTATACAATAGTGTCATGTGCACGACACACTGCCAGGGTATACAGTAGTGTCATGTGCACGACACACTGCCAGGGTATACAGTAGTGTCATGTGCACGACACACTGCCAGGGTATACAGTAGTGTCATGTGCACGACACACCTTTAGTACTGTGTAACCGACCAATCAAACGCCCCCGTCTGCTTCTGATCAATGCACCGAAGTGAATTATCCCGTCCGTGTGGTCCGATTCACCAAAGAAACGGCATCTGTACGTTTGCATCGCAGGAAAGGCGTACAGTAGTCATCATAACATCGACTAAAAATTAAGAGAAATGGTTCCGTTACGTGGAGGAGCCAGGGCACTGACTGTGTGTTGATCCGTCGTCACCCTAACGACCGATCTGTATATGTGAGCTGTCCCGGTCGTTAGGTGCGAAACGACAGCGTCCGGGACACAATTGACCGATCGGTTCACAAACACCCTCCCCCCCCCATATTGAAGCTTATATACATATTTAATAAGGTCACGTTTATATTACATTACACGTCTATCATCTCTCTGCTGCCTTGGGTCACGACTCATTCATTACAAGGTTAAAAAATATTCTCAAGAGCCGGTCGGTCGGGCACCCCATACCGGACGTCTCTTTAAGTTCGGAGATCTTCCCAGACTCGGTGCAGATCGGGCCAGAGAGTCGTCGACAGACCGAGTCGTATAAGTCGAGCGAATTTGTGCGAGGGACGTGATAGTGGGTTCGTGTGGCGCAGCAACGGTAAACCAAATGGGGAATAACGACCGTAAAAACACACACAATAAAACGACAACGATGGAAGGAAAAAACATTACCTCGACATAATAAGACTTTGAACTATTTTAATATCACAATTCTGTACAATATTCGGCTTTAGGACAATTCTGAAAGGTTGGGATTCTGGCGTGACTCTCTGACCCGACTGATTACGAACCCAAGAAATGAGCGACTTTAACGAGGGTAAAAACACACACACACATATAAGACACCAGAGAGATAATAAGCTAGTGACTGGCAGGTATGGGGTTAAACCGACAACCTAAAAGTACACCGTAAACATGGACTCGGAAAAATGTACATTCCGACTTGGGGAGATTTTTCGTGTCGATCAAAAAGATGATTGTGGGAACATTGTCCACGGGTGACAGATCAATAAGCAGAGACAATACTGTACATCGGAACAAAAACACTGTCCTCGTACACAAAAAGACAATATTGCCGTTGTAATCAAAACATTCATGCGATCAACACACAAAACCCCCAGTTGGCACATGAACAATTCCCCCGAGACAGCGAGTGTTTAGATGGCATTGCATAATAAAACTTAGATCTGTCACTAGTATACAATAGATCTGTCACTAGAATACAATAGTAACAAGATAACTACTGAATTGTGTCCCTGTGATCAAATTACCAACAACGTTAAACCCCCCATAAAATAATCGTCCCCATGTTGGCCAGCCGACCCGACCTGGATTCTGACCGATGTGTTTATGGTCCTTCTCCCTCATAGCCGGAGATCGGAAAACACATCAGCTTAGGGTATAATCTCGGAGGTTATTTTGCACAGTACCGGGTCTTGGTGACTTTAAATACGTTTGTCTTGGGTTAAATAACTTATCACCGTCCATTAAGGGAGAATATTAAGTGCGTGTGGAGCGCTTACTAGACCAATGAGGTGTGTTTCAAGGTTAAACGAGGTGGTCGGATACGTTCCAAATCTCCAGCTAACGACTGGGAGGGCAATTAACCGCACGATCTTATAAGAATCCACGGCCGAGTTGCTTTAGTATTAATACATCACAAGGGGACACAATTCAGTACATTCAAAGCTGCATTTTTCTTCATCTTATACAAAATAAAAAATTCTTATCAAAATCGACTCACAACTTTTAAACTGTCTTTGAAGAACATGGTTTAGCTAGACACACAAACGAGACACGTCGAGATCCTCGCCGTGTTGACCTTCATGTGTAAACCCCTCCCTCCCTCCCCCCCGACACTTTAAATAAATTCATATCACTTTAAATAAAACGACACTGAAGATCTGGTCTATTTTTTCTTGAACGCCTCGTCGACTATTCCACCGTTGTTCGAGACTTTAATCTTCGCTTAAATAATCTCCTGTGCGTCAAATCTCGACTGGGGTATAATTTCAGAGTACTGTATTAAAATATCAACAACACACTACAGAAGTCACTTACAAAATCCAACAGTTAAGAGTCAAGTTAAGAAGATTTATAAATAGTTAGGATTATAAATAACATCTAGGGCATTACCAGCTTAGGGCAGCGGTTCTTGTAGTCACCTGAAGACAACGCAACTCAGGGTTTACTTGCTTGATAATTAACTATTTCAGTGTTAATATAATGACCCCATGTTGTTATTAATTGAAGATTAAACACCAAAGTTTAACTATACTGTATATGAGTGATGAATTATATACCTACACTGTCTAGGTACACTGTTTGTATATATGCTGAACTATATACTGTTTACACCCACAATGAACCAACCTAAACTCTTGGTGATAATTTTACTGAATAAATATCAACGTGTGAGGAGGTCTAGTTGTTCCCTCCAGTGAGACACATAACACAAGTGAGAGACGCAACACAAGTGAGAGACCCAACACAAGTGAGAGACCCAACACAAGTGAGAGACTCAACACAAGTGAGACGCAACACAAGTGAGAGACCCAACACAAGTGAGAGACTCAACACAAGTGATGTAGAAGCAACACAAGACCTTCACTGCTCTGGTTGACCCTCTGAACAAATGAATAATACTCACATTAATAACAGAACATTGGTACAGTGTTTGTTGTTAAGCCGTTGGTACAGTACATTATATATTGTCTGTTAAATACGAAACTATAAAAATATTTCTTATAATGCTAGAGTGAACTTTACCCCTTCATCGTCCCTAATACACTTTATGGCGCCACCGCTCACTTGGTGTGGATCTTCCGGTGTTTTTTCATGTGGTCTCTCCTGGCGAAGGCCTTCCCGCAGAAGTCGCAGACGTAGGGTTTCTCCCCGGTGTGGTACCTGAGGTGGACGGTCAGCTTGTACCCGGCCTTGAACTCCTTGGCGCAGTACTCGCAGGTGTAGATGCCGTCGGACTTCATCACTTTGGTCTTCTTGGCCTTGGGTTTGGGGGCGACCGGCGCCGCCTGGTGGACGGTCTCCCCGCCCGGGTGCTGGTACACCTCCGTGCAGTAGGGAATGTGTTTGGACTTTTGGTGTATGCGGAGGACGTCCGAGCGACTGAAGCGGTCGCCGCAGAAGCACACGTAGGGCTTCTCCCCCGTGTGGGTGCGCAGGTGTCGCGACAGTTTGTAGATGGAGCCAAACACCTTCTGGCAGATGTTGCACTCCTGTTTGTTGACGTCGTCGAAGGTCTGGCTGTTGAGCTGGTCGCTGTTTTCCGCCGGCTCCTCCTTTATGTTGAGGATGTCTTCGCTCTTCACCTGGATGCCCACGTCCGTACGCTGCTTCTGGACGATGCCGGTCTCTTGGATCTTCACGGAAGTCCCGATCTGTTTGTTATTTTTGGCCTCGAGCAGCATGGCGCGGCGGACTTCTGGGTTGATCTTGTGCTTTAGGGCGTGGATCTTGAGGTGGTCGCTGCGGGCGAATCTCTTGCCGCAGAAGCAGGCGTAGGGCTTCTCCCCGGTGTGCGTGCGGCGGTGGAGGGTGAGCTTGTCAGAGCGGGAGAAGGACTTGGTGCAGATCTCGCACAGGTGACGTTTCCCCTGATCCTGGCCGACGGGGCGTTTGGTCTGATCCTGATTTGCCTTGATCGTGGGCAGGACCTTGGGCATCGCCGGCGTACGTACGGGCACCTGACCCGCGGCGAGAGGAGCGGCCATCGGGTACGTCTTGAACACCTGCGGCTCACCTGCCACCACACAATGAAACAGATGATTAAAACAAGACCAAAGATACAACACTAATTTTCACCACAAACACTTGACACATTACCCAAAACTTGTTTCACCTGAAGATTAACCACCCTGACCTCACACATTAAAGTTGGTCAGATCAAGCTTACAAATGGTTGTTTAATCAGGTGAAATAAACCAGGATGTCTAAGTTAAACAAAAACTCGTCTAACATCTGTCAAATAAAATGGTAAAGGCGTCGTCCCTGTAGTTAAAGGGTCAATGAGGTCAAATGAGCTGGTAATAGGTGGAGGGATGGGTATTTAAAAGGGTCAATGAGGTCAAATAAGCTGTTAGTAGGGGGGTGGGGTTATAAGCTTGACATGATCCCTCTATAGTGAACCCGTACTCACCCATAGTGTTGTTGGGGTTATGAGAGACCAGCGACATTATACTGAAGTCGGTGTCTCTGGACGGCGCCGCGGCTAGTGTGTCCCCGACCCCAAAGACACTATGTTGCATCACCTGACTCGCTTGTGGGGGCTGTTTACCCTCCTGAAGCGCCAGACTGTCCTCCTCCGACATGTAAATACTGAGAAACTGGGCAATGTCTGGGAGTTCCGTCGAAGGCTGGGGCAGTGTCAGGGATCCGATGTCGGTGTCCATATTGGCTGTCGGTATAGGCCTGAGGGAGAGGGGCAACGGTTAACTTGATGGAGGTAAACGTAATCATCGTCCACACACACTACCGACCACCTCATGATTAGACACCCTAGTTTATTTGATATATACGGTGTTTTAGTTAGATTAGGGTAAGTTAGATTAACATTTGCAGGGTTTAGTTAGATTAGGAGAAGTTAGATTAACACTATGGTGATTAAGTTAGGTTGAATTAATATGAGGGAGATTAGCTTAGCATTAGAATGATTAACTTATGTTAGATTAAGGGGTGGTTTAGGGTAGGGGGGGGTGACCCAATCTCCTCATGCTTTTAAAATTACCTCACGTAGAGAACTTTCCTCCTCACATAAATAATTACTCCTACGTGTTTTCCTTATCTCAAAAAGCTTATCTTCTACGACGTGTTAAGGAATTGGCAGGACGTCCGCTGATAAGATAACCCCGACGAGACAGTTAGGTGGAAATCCTGTTACAGTATCCTTCAATGACGTTGGGGGTAGTTTAAGAGTATATGGACGTCCTGATGATTAGACACCCCTAGTGCTATCTTGGGGGTGGAGGGTTAGTGTTGGGGTAAGGAAAGTTAGGGTGTTTTAACTTAGTGTTAGGTTAGTATAAGGGTAGGTTAGGTTAGGTTTGAGAGAATAATCTAGCCTTCAATAGTAATTAAGTCACTGCTGGTCACAAACGGTACAGCATGACCCAAAAGTTTCCTATAGTGAAGATGTTTTGGGAGAGGGAGTAACATTTATTTTACCTGGAGTAACCTACCTTAACCCAACACTAACCCAACCTACCCTAACCTAACACCAACCTAACCTAACCAACATGAGAGAGGTTAATCTCCAGGTTAAATTCGCTGGGGTGGTTATTCTTCATCTCCCTAATAGAGAACTACCATACTAACCTAACCTAACCATAACTCCCTGATCTCTGAGATATTTACACACGATAATAAGGTAATTAACGCTTAATAACAGGTAATTATGACTTATTAACAGGTAAGATAAGGTAATAAATGGTCTATAACGTCTATAATACCAATAACCATTTAACAACCTTCTAAGATCACCTAGATGATTATAATAACACTAATATATCTCGTTATCAGGTAATTAGGGTATATTAATGAGGTAATCACCATAAGGGTTTAATTAGGTGGTTAACTAGCAATAAATACTGTAATGACTTTGTTAGTGTTGTTTCAGCTGCCCCCAGGCCACAACACTCCCCCATCTTCTCTCACACTTTAACCTACTTTATACCTCACTTAAACACTTATATCCTCACTATTAGTATACCTGGTGGTTTAATCTAGCTCCTGATACAGCACTTACAAGGCCCAGATGACTGTGAGTGGAGTAAATGGAAGATAAAGTGGGGTAAGTCCTTCACAACATCAAAGGTGTCGCCATTGTTCTTTATAAACAAACTGACGACGCTTGTACTTAAAGGACCATTAATATAAACCATAATATATCCTTCCTATATCGTCTATATTATCTCTATTATATTATTTAATTAACGGTGTTTATTATTATTTAGTTATTAAAGTATTGTGGGGTTATATTATTGATGTATGTGTTATAGTTGTACTTTTATATACTGTAATGTTCTCGTCTATGGAGTATAATGATATATTTACATCCATCGGTAATAGTTATTAATTAATGTAAAAATATAATTATTTAATATTTTAATAAAAGTTATTAGTTAGTGGGAATAATTAGTATAGTTTTTGTTTCTTTCATTATGACAAGGATTCATTACACTCTATATCGACTATAATTCTTGATACTTATACTTAAATAATATTTCATATACTTAAATATAATTAAATAAGTAAAAATAAGTGTTATTTATATATCAATAACATATAATATCTGTAAATATAACAGGAAATATTTATCATCAGACTGCCTGAAGGAACTGCCATGTAACTCAAGGGTAAAACCCGCTGTTGTTCTCACAGTCTGAAAGCTTTATAATATTTATTTTCCTTTTAAATAAATAACCTTATAATGTCTGTATTATATCACGTAAGGAAGGAATAGTAAATGTTTTAGTCATGATAGTATAGTTCGTGATAAATAATATAACATGGTAAATTATGTTTGGTTGATTTAGATTCGTTTTGAAGTGAATAAAAAATAAATTCATTATTTTAATTTAAATCTGGATTAATTATTTTTGGTTAATTATCATATAATTCCCACAAATGATAACAAATAAAATGTTTTAGGTAGATTAATATCCTTGGTACTAGCAGCAGTAACAGGCTAAATTAATTTCAGTTAATTAGTTTAAATTAATATTGGTTGATTTATTACGGTTGATTGTGGTTTAATTCCCTACGGTAAAAAAAAAGTAATAATAACACTTTTAGGCAGACATCACTGTTCGTGGTAATTAAGTCAACAAAAACTAAACTGCGCGGAAGAGGCTGCGCACTATTAGCAGTGATGCCAACCTAGTGTAAGGCCTAGGGTAATTATACTGAAAAGACGTCGCAACTTAGGGTAATTAACGAGTACAAGTCATCAGCCAGGTATTTATCGCTGGTTATTAATTATTTACAGATGGGAAAAAAACTATATATTTCTCACACAGTTAAAAAGACAACTACATTAACCCCTTTATTTATAATGGAGATTAAATGATAGAATAAAAAAAAGAATACTTATTTTGGGAATATTTTGATCAGGTTTAATAAAAGTTGAAGATAAGATAACTTTAAAAACTTACCATACTTAACCAAACTAGTAATTACCCTTATTTATATAATAATTCCAATAATACCCCAAAATATTAATAAATGACCTAAATTAATATCACAGTTCATATATATCTTAAAATAATAATAAAATAATATCCTAATAAATATATATAGTATTTAATTTATAAGTCAAAATATATCGAGGTTTTTTTTAATTGACTCTGGGGTTGACGGCCGTCGAGGGTTGGCAACACTGCTCACTACACGGTCATCGATGAACCAGTCAAAATGGCGTCCAGTGAGACATCCACCGACGACTCTCTTTACCCAATTGCCGTGCTAATAGACGAACTACGGAACGAGGATGTACAGGTACGCGTTCATTAACAATTAAAGATTATTTCTGAGGTGATACAGAGGGATATAAAGGTAATAGGAGAGAGATATAGCGTTATAAATACCTCTTATCTTGGGGGTAAGGAAGTGTCAAAACATTAGAGATTATTATATTATTTTTGACCCCTATATTATCATCTATTTTCTCTATGTTATTTTAATCCTCTCACTTTATATACCAAGTTAATATTAAACCACTAGATAAGTATTTAATATAATATACAAAGTCATTATTTATACGAGAATTTTATATATAAATTTATTAACATGTTAGAAGGGTCTGACTAATTACCCTAATGTAGCCAAATGAAGTCAATTAATGGTCCTATATGAATAAATCGGACTGCTAATCACTTCTCGACTAGTATTTGGTGTCATAAAGTCATAAAAAATTGGTAAACTTAATTTAATCTGAGTTAATAGATCGAGTGGATGTACCTAACCTAACACAACTCAACTCAGATTAAATTAAGTTTACCAATTTTTTTTTACTTTGACACCAAATAATAATCGAGAAGTGATTCACAGCCCGATTTACGCTTGTACGACCATCATTTGACTTCATTGCGGCTACGTTTGGGTAATTCCTCGCTCCCTCGGTACATGCACTTGATCTATTAACTCAGATTAAAGTAAGTTTTCCAATTTTTTGTGACTTTGTGACACCAAATACTAGTCGAGAAGTGATTGGCAGTCCGATTTATTCATCTAGGACCATTAATTGACTTTATTGCGGCTACATTTGGGTAATTAGTCGGACCCTTCTAACATGTTAATACAGCAGTAACATGTTAATATAGTCTCCTAACATGTTAATATAGTCTCCTAACATGTTAATTTAGTCTCCTAACATGTTAATTTAGTCTCCTAACATGTTAATATAGTCTCCTAACATGTTAATACACAAGTAACATGTTTCTCAACCCACCCCATAGCTGCGTCTAAACTCCATCAAGAAACTCTCGACCATCGCCTTGGCCCTCGGAGTGGAGAGGACAAGAAGCGAACTCATCCCCTTCCTCACCGACACAATATACGATGAGGACGAGGTTTTGTTGGCCCTGGCCGAGCAGCTGGGCACGTTTACCCCTCTGGTCGGGGGTCCAGAGTACGTCCATTGTTTATTGGTGAGTACTGGCTGGAGACTGTGGGGTTAGGTTAGGTTTTTTCTGTTAACTCAAGGGGTTAGGTTTTTTCTGTTAACTCAAGGGGTTAGATTTAGTCTGTTAATTCTCAAGGGTTTAGGTCTTCTGTTAACTCAAGGGATTAGGTTTTTTCTGTTAACTCAAGGGGTTAGGTCTTCTGTTAACTCAAGGGGTTAGGTTAGGCTAGTAGAATAATTGATTGTATTGTTTTTGTCAGTACAGTAGTTGCACTTGGGGAGACATTTTCAGATATATAACACATCAAGTCAATCCTGTGAGTGTTTGGACGTGTGTTAATTGACTCACACTTACAGCCGCCTCTAGAGTCCCTCGCCACAGTGGAGGAGACGGTGGTGCGGGACAAAGCCGTGGACTCCCTGCGGAGAATATGCGAAGAACACAACACGGAGGACTTGGAGACGCACTTTGTGCCCCTGGTGAAGCGGCTGGCCGTAGGAGACTGGTTCACATCGCGTACCTCCGCCTGCGGCCTCTTCTCCGTCTGTTACACCAGGCTCTCCGTGGCAACTAAAGGTCAGGGGTCAATCCTTCCCTCTCATGGTAGTTAGGTCACATAAGGCACTCTTGTCCCTGTTGGTAGCTCTACAGAATGAGTTAAGTGTGTGTGTCTTGACTCCTGTAGGTGCCAAACATGTTGTAATGTATGAGAAAATAGAGCAAGTTAACTCACTCAATGGGAGATCTGTCCGATGAATTTGAGAATGAACATCGCGGCTCCTGTGTCATATTGTCTTGCATAAAATCATGGAGATGGTTTTTAGAGTGAGTTTACAGACCATTAGTGTAATATGTACCTTAATAGATACAGGATAGTATATATTATAGGCAGAGGCTACATGGCCCACAGTACAGACTATCCATCATTACACTGGGTTGAGGTTGTCCCTTTACCACACCAGCCTGCCAAATAAAAACAACAAAATAATTAAATTCTTTTCAGCAAAAACCCTAATATTTAACCTAAACTCAAGACTCCACGATGTAAAGTAAACATTTAGCTATAGCGAACGACCCCCTAATCATATCTACTAACCACCTCGTTCCCCCCCTCCACAGCTGAACTACGTTCCCACTTCCGTTCACTATGCCAGGACGACACCCCAATGGTGCGTCGTGCGGCAGCGGGGAAGTTGGGCGAATTCGCAAAGGTCGTTGAAGTGGAGTACCTGAAGACGGACCTCATCCCCATGTTTGTCGCTCTAGCGCAGGACGAGCAGGTGGGTGTATATGGGGGAAAGGACACGGGTAAACGGCGTCGTTAAGGCGTCGATCGTTAGTCCGTCCGACGAGGGAGATAATTGGTTAGGTTAGAGGGAACTCGGCTATCATGTTTAATGGGAACAATCGGATTACCTGCATGTGCTTGTGAGTGGTCGTTACAAGCATCCGACACCTATAATGGTCGTTTACCACCATTTGGAAGTCTTAATTAATATTGGTGGTGAAATAGCTGCCAGGTGACTTCAAGAAAGGTGTTATGAAAGGTAATTGGGGATGAATCACCTGTTATGAGGGTAATCACTACAGGGTCGACTCAATACAAGAACTGCTTAATTACCCTAAATACGTTATTCTTACCCCGTTAATTACACAGTTTAGGGTGGATGTAAAGTAAAGGTTAATGAATGTAGTCCAGATGTGTTTTGGGATATAGTTTGCACAGTATTAATGAATGGTACAGTTTACCAGTATATTGAAGATTAGGTAACTGTTTTAGCTTTTATGTAGGGGGGGTCCTTATTACTGTGATATTTTAGCTTTCAAGTTATGTAGCGCAGGACCTTTTTAGTGTGATATTTTAGCTTTTAAGTTATTATGTAGGGAGGGTCTTTGATAGTGTATTCTTGTAGCTTTTAAGTTATGTAGCGCAGGACCTTTTTAGTGTGATATTTTAGCTTTTAAGTTATTATGTAGGGAGGGTCTTTGATAGTGTATTATTTTAGCTTTTAAGTTATGTAGCGCAGGACCTTTTTAGTGTGATACTTTAGCTTTTAAGTTATGTAGCGCAGGACCTTTTTAGTGTGATACTTTAGCTTTTAAGTTATATAGCGAGGGAGAGGGGTGGGGGAGGGCCCTGGACAATAGTTTTAGCAGGTGTATTTATTTGAGTTCCATGACAGTGTGTCTATGACCATGTTTCGTACACAAGAACTTGAGTCAGGCATACGCACCCTAAAAGACAACCCCACAACTCTGGCAGGATTCCGTGAGGTTGTTGGCGGTGGAGGCCTGCGTCAGTATGGCCGGTCTACTGCAGCAGGAGGACACGGAGATGCTGGTCATGCCCACTCTCCGTCAGGCGGCGGAGGACAAGTCGTGGAGAGTCAGGTACATGGTCGCCGATCGCTTCATTGACCTCCAGAAGGCTGTAGGGCCAGAGATTACCAAGACCGATCTTGTTCCTGCCTTCCAGAGTTTGCTAAAGGATGTGGAAGCTGAGGTGGGTGTGTGTGTGTGTGTGTTGGGTGTGTGTGTGTGTTGGGTGTGTGTGTGTGTGTGTTGGGTGTGTGTGTGTGTTGTGTGTGTGTGTTGGGTGTGTGTGTGTGTGTGTGTGTGTGTGTGTGTGTGTGTGTGTTGGTGTGTGTGTGTGTGTGTTGGGTGTGTGTGTGTGTTGTGTGTGTGTGTGTGTGTGTGTGTGTGTGTGTGTGTGTTGGGTGTGTGTGTGTGTTGGGTGTGTGTGTGTGTGTGTTGGGTGTGTGTGTGTGTTGGGTGTGTGTGTGTGTGTGTTTTTGTGCAGTGCCGGATTTAGACCTGTGGAGGCCCATGGGCAGCCTCTTTGTGGAGGCCCCCCTCATTATAACTACCCAAGAGGGTGGGGTGGTGAGTGAAGCAAGCCTAAACATCTGGGAGTTCCAAGGGGCGCTGTAAGCTCCACCAGGAAAATTTTGAAATTTGAACACTTTGGAGAATTTTGAAGCCATATGCAGTTATATTAAAAGTATTAAAAATGTACGGTTCATAGGAAAACCAGGTATTCATGAATTTCAAGGAGTAGCTAGCCTAATTTCTATCACGCTTCTTGCTGAACATAGTTTTACGTGATGGAATAGATAAACATGAATTTTAAAGAATGAAAATAAAAATAATCCAAATGAATAAACAAATAAATAAAATATTGTAATATGTGGAGGCCCCTGGGCAGCTGCCCACTTTACCCACTCCTGGATCCGGCCCTGTGTGTGTGTGTGTGTTAAATTTACCCATTTAGAGAAGGCATCACAGATGGCCACATAACACAATCATCATTCACTCAGTTGCTTTATGAGTTCAGTAATGGTTCACGTGATATAGTTAATGATGTTCAACGATGGTTTATTGAGGCCGTTGAACGATGACGAGGCTCCCGTGTTCTTTCAGGTTCGAGCAGCAGCAGCGGGTAAGGTCAAAGACTTCTGCCAGAACGTCGATCCCAGCGTCCAGGAGAATGTTATCATGAACAACATTCTTCCCTGTGTTAAGGTGAGCCGTGTTTGGTGAATGTTGGCCTTGTGGGAGTGGGTTAGGTTAGGTTCTGGGGTGTTCAATCATCGGGTGAAATAATCTAGTGTGGCTAATCTAAACATTTTACACATTGGATAAAAAACACAAAATAAACGCCGCCCTCGATTTTTACCGGGGAAATTCGCCTCCATATCGAGTCATTACAATAAGTGTCGCTCGTGCCGCAGGAACTAGTAACGGACGGGAACCAGCACGTCAAATCTGCCCTGGCCGGGGTGATAATGGGCCTGTCACCGATACTGGGTAAGGACAACACCGTCAACCACCTCCTGCCACTCTTCCTCTCACAGCTTAAGGATGAATGTCCTGAAGTCAGACTCAACATTATCTCCAACCTCGACTGTGTTAATGAAGTCATCGGTATCCAGCAGGTAGGTGGAGGGATGTCTTCTTTGGGCTCTCTTGTCATGATGGGATTTATATTATCGTTTATGAGTTAATCCGTGTAAAGACGTCCTTTATTTTAGTCGTTTGAGGGACATTTTGTATGGGGTCCGCTGTAATAAACGATTGTTATTACAGCTATCCCAGTCGTTGCTGCCGGCGATCGTTGAGTTGGCAGAGGATACTAAATGGCGAGTGCGTCTAGCGATCATTGAATACATGCCCCTGCTGGCTGGCCAACTAGGGGTCGACTTCTTCAACCAATCCTTGTCTAAGTTGTGCATGACGTGGCTTGTGGATCATGGTGAGTGTGTCATGTGAAGGCTCAGCTGATAGTATGAATATTGATAAGATATTAGTCAGTATAAATATTGATAAGGTATAAGTCATTGTGTTTACTGATAGAAGGAATGTACCAGTGTCGGTCGAGCGTTGTGAGAAACCTACGACATGTTTATTATTTATACAAGATTATCACTACTGTTAGAATGTGTACAGGTTATCATGATAAATTCTTGATTATACTACAACTATTAACCATAATTAACCTTATTAATACTTTACAAGAATAAGTATTAGTAATTTTTAACCATATGGACTTCCCTATAAGATATAAGATAGTATTTATGAGGAATTTATTAATCACAAGACATTAATTAGTACTGTATCATAAACACACATAGTTAATGGCATTCTTATATCAAACCTTCGCTTTACCTTTCTCACAGGCAATTATTTTCCAACTCTCTAAAGTTTCCTGTGATTTCTTTGTCGGTGTTAATTATTCTTCCTATCGCTATATCTCACCAGACGTCTATTTTTGTGATTTATTCCAATGTTTGTGTGATGTTATCGTCTTGCTCCCCATCCCCCCCAACAGTGTACGCTATCCGGGAAGCAGCGACCAACAACCTACGCAAACTGGTGGAGAAGTTTGGGGCAGATTGGGCGTCTCAGAACGTTTTACCCAAGATAAACGCAATGTCTCGTGACGGCAATTACCTCCACCGCATGACCTGTCTTGCCTGTATAAATGTGAGTTACCTGGGACGTCCCTTGATTGGTCGATTCACCTGCCAATTATCACCAGTTTTTATCATTTACATCGTCGTCCCTGAGGCGAATTAGATCATTTCCCGCCAAGTAAAATATTAAAAGTGGCGCCCCCCCATACTGAAGGGGTGTTGTATAGTGAAGTGGTTAATAATAACAACGGCTGACCTCTCTCCTAGCCCCTCATACAGTTATCTCAAGGTATTATTATATAACATTTAGTATCATCTGGATTAGTACATGTAACTTGGTGTTTGTAAGTACATATGAAAATATTCTCATAATTATCACTTTATTTATATAATCTGGATGTTGTATAGTCAATGTGGATGTTGTATAGTGTATGTGGATGTTGTACAGTCAATGTGGATGTTGTATAGTGTATGTGGATGTTGTAATGTAAGTTATAATCGCGACTAACATTGTGGATGTGTTATACAGGTCGTAGGAGAAGTGTGTGGCAAGGACGTCACCACCAAAACACTCCTCCCTACTGTACTGGCCATGGCCAACGATAACGTCCCCAACGTGAGGTTTAATGTGGCCAAGACCCTACAGATCATTGGCCCCCATATTGAGAAGGAGTGAGTACTGTCTGTTGTGGGTACTGGTGTCTATATCATGCCTTAATAATAACAGGAATGGCTAAAACAAACAGGTTAGAGTGAGTGTTGTTTAAAGGGACACAGGATACAGTTAAAGGGGATATGTATCTTGAGGCATTGTTATCGAAGGGGGACACATAACTAAGTGTATACATAGAAGCAGTTTGGTTGGGTTATGTATCTTGGGGAGGTTCAGTATATGATGTCTTTGGTTTACTTGAGTCATGTAGCCAGATTGTGTTTAAGATAGATTGTCTCTAGTATCTCTCTGTGTCTCTTATCTCTGTGTGTTTCTCTATTTATAATGTCTCTGTCTTCTCCCAGGTCCCTCCATTCCCAAGTCAAGGCAGTGTTAGACAGACTGAATGATGACCCAGACACGGACGTTAAATACTTCGCCTCTGAAGCACTGACAGGTACGTATTGACCTGCGCGTTCCTCCTCCTCCTCCTCCTCCCCCACACCACCACCGAGAGTTTTGTTCGCTTCATTACATTTGATGTTCTGCCAGTTTGTTTGTTTGTTCTATGCTGAAGAAATAAAGACAGGTGCTGAATTAAACTGTTCATGATATAAATTGATACTCTATGGTGTTGTCAAAATTATGTTAAGGGGCCGTGTACAGATTCACGTCCCTCTGGCAGTACGTCTCTGGTTTTACGCTCAGTCCTCTCCTGCTCTGTCCCGGAGACCGCGCGAGACGCCAGATTCCCGGCCGGCCGCCCGCGCCGGGGCACGGCGTCGGGCGGACAGAGGATGCCGTCGAGTGAGACTCCATTGATTGATAAGCACTGATATTGTACAGGAAAAAGTTGATCGCTTACTGTGAGGGGACGGAGCTGTTGTACTGTACAGTAGTTGATGTTTTTGCATGGTAGAAACAAACCCAAAAACTTATAATCCAAGACTTCTCTCTTGCCTTTTCAGAAAATGGTCTTATATAAATGGCCTTATTTTTTCTAGCCTTTGGCTGAGAAAAATAAAAGGTGCTGCTGTAATATCTTCTGGTAAGTAAGATTAGAGTGAACTTCACAAGTGGAGTCTCATTCACTCAGTTTTCTTAGATGGTTGGCTGGTTGGCTCGCTCACTCTGCACCACAGTATTGTTGTGGACGACCTGTGTCGGCTGTCGGGCCCGGTCTGGGGTCTTCACACTGACTTGAAAATGACCCGACTAATACGGTCAAGTCCTCGTCCTCGCCACCTCACATAATGTACACACCCCCTGGCGGTCACGTCCTCGCCTTCCATCAATAAGTGGTAGTGTTGTAACGACCACACACAAGGTTCACCCAGTAATGTAAGGAAGTGTGTGTGTGTGTGTACGTTATGTGAGCGACCGCGTCTCTTAGGTAACATCCATTAAGTGTGTGTGTGTGTTGGGGGGACAAACATCACAGAGGAACCCATCTTAGAGCCTCTCTTGTCTGAACTAAACTATATAATAAAACATTGATCCCATTATAATATTAATAGTTTATTGTTGTGTTATGGGCAAATATCTTCCTCTATCTTGTTATTTTCCTCCACGCACACACACGATATTAGACTGGTTTCTATACTTGGATAAACAGGTATTTTAAACTCGACTGTCTATTGCTCTGATGTAGTAGTCAAGACCAATCACAATGTTAGCTTATGTGGAGCACCTGAAGATTAGCCCCCTCCCTCCCATATAGTTCAGGGGTGGTTAATCTTCAGGTGAGTACTGGCTGGTGGGGGCTAGGCTAATCTTCAGGTGAGTACTTGGAGGGGTGTTTAATCTTCAGGTGATCCATAAAGGGTTAACATCGCATCTGGTGACTAGTCGACAAATCCTGAGGTGTTGGTAAAATGGTCCCCTTACCTATTGGACTTAACCCTGGTTCTTGTGGTTAGGTTAGGGGCTATTTAACCAGTCACCTTCCGTAGACTAAATTTCATAGTCAATCGTCCTCGAAGTTTGTAATGATGTGAACGACCGTAAACCTCTTGGATGATTGATATATGACAACTTCCTGGCCAATATAACTGCAGTGTGAGCTATTTTCTACAACATATTAGATATATATAGTGTATATACTGAGCTTCCACATACAGTAGTTCACATATAGATGCCTTAGTGAAGTACGCGTGTAAATAATCACTTAATTGTTTTTTAAGTCATAGCGCTCGCCGCTCAGGTATTCGGCCCAGCGCTGTTTTGGCTACTGTACAGAATCCATTAATATTTTGTATGATTATTGTGTATTATAGTTATCTAATGAGCCTTATAGATAAACCAAGCAGGTGTGAAGTATTTTAATTAAGGTATTATGTTACCTGTGCTATACACATGTGGATTATATTATCACATTTCCTTTGATAGTTTGGTCAGTTTTCTGTGTGGGACAACACTGGTGAACTGGATATGTTGACTTCATTATCCTATATTGAATTATGTTGGCTTCATTATCCTGTGTTTTATCGAGGTGAATCCATGGCTTAGACACTTGCAGTCAAGATAGCGACTTTATTTCATTTGTACAGAGATGTGGTGTGTGGAATTGTCACGGTGTCTACAATCAACCACATACACACACCACAAACAAAGAGTAAACGTAAAGAATTACCCCAAGCCGGTGTATCACGCATGTGTGTTAATTTAATAGCCAGTAATGCCTTCGAATAGCAACATCATGAGATGGCCTACCTCCAATACACCACTGGCCAAATATACTACGATGACCTAACTACATTGTGACGATGTTTCTTTTGTGTAAATACCATAATACTGTATATCCGACAGAGCGGTATTAACACTTGCGGCTTGTGTTCGCTCCACACCAATACCCCAGTGGTTCTGTTACTTCACCAGTTCTCGAGTACGTCTTTCGTGGACAGATGTGTTGTGGTCGGGTTATGTTAGGTTAGCAGCTAAAGAAGATCATGTAACCACAATATGTTGGCTTGTTACTTGCCGTTTGTCTGTTATATGGAAGACGTTTGATATGCTAATGGGGCACCGATGTGTAGAGAATGTTGCCACCACGATAATACGTGTTATTTCACCTTTGTTTACACCCGACTGAACTGAGTTTGATTTTATTTTCATTAATATCCGAGAGAAAATATATATACATATATATATATATATATATATATATATATATATATATATATATATATATATATATATATATATATATATATATATATATATATATATATATATATATATATATTTTCATTTTAGGGTGTTTGACATCATAGCCCCCCCCCCCATAATAGATGTCAACGCTGGGGATGAGTTTGTCGTAGTCATTATTAATTATTTTCACAACTCGCGTAGTTTTTCATGACAAAATTTATAAAGAAACTTTATTTTAGATAATGATTCTTAGCGTTAAGTTGTGTTGAAATAATTTAATGCCTCGGGATAATGATTCGCGACAACTAATATATTTCTCGTGTCTCTACAGCCATGACTCCGCTCTTTGCAACACCATAGGGGGCGGAAAATCCATCCCAACGAGCACAACACAAGACCTAAGTCGGGGAACGTTTACTATTTCAACCACAAGATCTTGACGAGTGTTTTGGGATATGAGGAAATGGCATCTTGGTTTATCCCCTCCACCCACCCCCCCCCTCCTTCCCCCTCCCCCTCGTGTATTTACGGTGTGTTTATAAATCCCAGGTCGTGAGGCAGTTGGACCCAGCGGGCTTATCTGCTCTCCACTATTCTATCACAAATCTGTTTCAACGAGTATTTTTATTTGTTTCCTTTTAACGTCAACGGGGTCTATTAACCCACTCCTAAATTTTGTAAACCCCATGTTGACGACTTATCATTAAAGCCGTACTGATGACTGTTTTATAATATTTATTTTTGACATTGTATTAATTCTGATTTGTTTTTCCCTTTTATCAATTATTTTGTTTTTTTTTTCATCTGTAACATTGAGTTTGACATATTGGGAATAAACTATTATAGAGAGGATCATTTTGTTATGAGTACTGAACTGTAGTGGTCTATGTGTGTGAGGCACCACTAGATCTCTCTCAATGTTGGACGAGCGTACGGACGGAAAACGGAATGAACTTAGGGTCGCATTGTCCCCATAGACTATAGTCAGTCCTCCTAGAGCCCACAGTGGATTGAACCATTTATCAGATCCTTGGGGACGTGTAAAACTTATGAAATTTCCTAGTTCTGTTTTCTTATTCACAGTATGGTAAATATAAGGCTCACAAATATAACTTTTCTACGCTTGATGGACGGTCGATTTTATTGGTATTTCATTTATATATAGAGAGAGAGAGAGATAATCACCCTGTCCTTGTGTACTGTGAGGTGCGTCGGTGATTACGTCGACGGAATAAAGTCGTTTAAGCTCATTGTGGTGGCTATCGGCATATAGATGGATCACTGCGCACCTACAGTGATTTGTTTCATTAATTTGTGACTAGTGCAGAAGTATTGCCATCAATGCCCCTCTGTAGTTAATGTACTGTAGGTCACTATATATATATTGATCAGTTCATATTAGTGATTTTTTTATATCTATATATAATAAATATTTAATTTTTGCAGGAGATTATGCAAAAAAAAACAAAAATAGTAAACCAGCCATTCTTGTATTATTATTATTATTATTATTATTATTATTCATGTGACCAGCTCTCCAATGCTAATGTATTCTATAATTTTTCTGTACAAATACATATTCCATAGTGGATGTGGCGTTTGATATTTGACCTGCATGGTGAAAGGTGGTGATTGACACATGTACAGGGTGTCTTATAGTTCACACACACATGTACAGGGTGTCTTATAGTTCACACACACATGTACAGGGTGTCTTATAGTTCACACACACATGTACAGGGTGTCTTATAGTTCACACACACATGTACAGGGTGTCTTATAGTTCACACACACATGTACAGGGTGTCTTATAGTTCACACACACATGTACAGGGTGTAGTTCACACACACACATGTACAGGGTGTCTTATAGTTCACACACACATGTACAGGGTTATAGTTCACACACACATGTACAGGGTGTCTTATAGTTCACACACACATGTACAGGGTGTCTCATAGTTCACACACACATGTACAGGGTGTCTTATAGTTCACACACACACATGTACAGGGTGTCTCATAGTTCACACACACATGTACAGGGTGTCTTATAGTTCACACACACATGTACACATAGTTCACACACACATGTACAAGGTGTCTTATAGTTCACACACACATGTACAGGGTGTCTTATAGTTCACACACACATGTACAGGGTGTCTCATAGTTCACACACACATGTACAGGGTGTCTTATAGTTCACACACACATGTACAGGGTGTCTCATAGTTCACACACACATGTACAGGGTGTCTTATAGTTCACACACACATGTACAGGGTGTCTCATAGTTCACACACACATGTACAAGGTGTCTCATAGTTCACACACACATGTACAGGGTGTCTCTATAGTTCACCCACACATGTACAGTGGGGGTGTCTTATAGTTCACACACACATGCGTGGGTAAGTCTTGAGTAGTTCACACACATGTACAGGGTGTCTCATAGTTCACACACACATGTACAGGTGTCTTGTAAGTTCACCCTGTACAGAATTGTATAGTTCACACACACATGTACAGGGTGTCTTATGGTTCACACACACATGTGGGGTGTCTTCAGTTTCACACACACATGTACAGGTGTCCTCATAAGTTCACACACATGTACAGGGTGTCTTATGGTTCACACACATGTACAGGGTGTCTTATAGTTCACACATGTACAGAGTGTGTATAGTTCCACACACATGTGGGGTGTCTCATAGTTCTTACATGTGGGGTGTCTTATAGTTCTTTTTTACATGTACAGGTGTCTTATAGTTCCACACACACATACTTGGGGTGTCTTATAGTTCACACACACACACATGCTTTGGGGTGTCTTCTCAGTTCACAAACATACATGTACAGAGTGTCTTATGGTTCACACACATGTACAGGTGTCTTATGTACACACATGTAGGGTGTCTATAGTTCCCACACACACATGTGCAGGGTGTCTTATAGTTCACACACACATGTACAGGTGTGTATAGTTCACACACATGTACAGGTGTCATATAGTTCACACACACATGTGCAGGGTGTCTTATAGGTTCACACACACACACACACTGTGTGCAGTTGTCATGTAGTTCACACACACCCTGTACAGGGTGTCTTATAGTTCACACACACAGGTGCAGTGTCATAGTTCTGCACATGTGCACAGGGGTGTCTTATAGTTCACACACACGTGCAGGGTGTCTTCCATAGTTCACACACACACTGTGCAGGGGTGTCTTATAGTTCCTTTGCACATGTGCAGGGTGTCTTATAGTTTCACACACACACACATGTACAGAGTGTCTATAGTTTCACACACACATGTGCAGGGGTGTCTTATAGTTCACACACACACATGTACAGGGGTGTCTTATAGTTCACACACACATGTACAGGTGTCTTATAGTTTCACACACACAGGTACCAGGGTGTCATGGTTCACACACACATGTGCAGGGTGTCTTATAGTTCCACACATGTGCAGGGTGTCTTCTGGTTCACACACACATAGCACGGTGTCTTATAGTTTCCACACACATGTGGGTGTGTCTTATAGTTCACACACACATGCTTGGGGTGTCTTATAGTTCACACACACACACACATGTGGGGTGTCTTATAGTTCACACACACATGTACCAGGTGTCTTATAGTTCACACACACACATGTGGGTGTCTTCTAATTTCACACACCACACACATAGCACAGGTGTCTTATGGTTCCACACACACACAGAGTGCAAGGTGTCATAATTCACACACACACACACATGTACACAGGGTGTCTTATAAGTTCACACACACACATAGGGTGTCTCAGTCACACACACATATTTGAGGGTGTCTCATGGTTTCACACACACAGGTACCAGGGTGTCTTATAATTTCACACACACATGTGCAGGGTGTCTTATGGTTCTGCATGCAGGGGTGTCTTATAGTTCACACACACACATGTGGGGTGTCTTCTGGTTCCACACACAGGTGCAGGGTGTCTGGTTCACCACACACACATGTGGGGTGTCTTATAGTTCCACACACATGTGGGGTGTCTCCATGATCCACCACACATGTACAGGGGTGTCTCTGGATTCCACACACACACATGTACAGGGTGTCTTATGATTCACACACACATGTACAGGGTGTCTTACTGGTTTCACACACATGTGCAAATTGTCTTATAGTTCACATGTACAGGGGTGTCTTCTCATCTACCTTGGGGTGTCTTATGGTTTCACACATGTGGGGTGTCACTTATAGTTCCTGGCTTGTGTGCAGGGGTGTCTCATAGTTCCACACACATGTACAGTGTCTATAGTTCACACACACACATGTGGGTGTCTTATAGTTCCACACATGTACAGGGTGTCTTATAGTTCACACACATGTGCAAGTGTCTTATAGTTCTTTACATGTGCAGAATCTCTCATAAGTCACACACACATGTACAGGTGTCTTACTCAGTTCCACACACACATGTGCAGGGTGCCTCATAAGTCACACATACTTACAGGGTGTCTCTTAGTTCCACACACATGTACAGGGGTGTCTCATAGTTCCCACACACATGTGGGGTGTCTCATGGTCTACACATGTGGGGTGTCTTATGGTTCCACACACACATGTGCAGGGTGTCTCATAAGTCACACACATGTACAGGGTGTCTTATAATTCACACACACACATATGCAGGGGTGTCTCTGGTTCTACACACATGTACAGGGTGTCTCATGGTTACACACATGTACAGGGTATGTATAAGTTCCACACACACACATGTGCAGGGTGTCTCATAGAAGTCACACACACATGTACAGGGTGTCTTATAGTTCCACACACATATGATTATCTCTCAGTCCACACGCCAGCACAGGTGTCTTCTCGTTGCACACATGTACAGGGGTGTCTCTGGTTCCCACACACCCTGTGGGGTGTCTTGGATTCTGCATGCAGGGCTCTCATAGAGTCACCTGTACCCAGGGTGTCTTATAGTTCCACCACACATGTGGGGTGTCTTGCTAGTTTCCACACACACCTGTGCAGGGTGTCTAGTTCACACATGTACAAGGGTGTCTTGTAGTTCACACACACACATGTGGGGTGTCTTATAGTTCCACACACACACACATGTACAGGGGTATGTATAGTTCACACACATGTAGGTGTCTCATAATTCCACACACACATGTGCAGGTGTCTTATAGTTCACACACACACATGTGCAGGTGTCATGATCACACACACATGTACAGGTGTCTTATAAAGACCACACACACATGTGCTGGGGTGTCTCCATGAAGTCACACACACGTATTGGGGAGTGTCTCATGTTCACACACACACATACAGGTGTCTCATGGTTTCACACACACACACATGTGCAGGTGTCTCATAGTGCACACACACATGTACAGGGTGTCTTATAGTTCTTTGCATGTACAGAGTGTCTTATAGTTCACACACACATGTTGCAGGGGTGTCTTATAGTTCACACACACACAACCTGCAAGGTCTCTGCAAGTTCACACACACACCTGTGGGAGTGTCTCATGATCACACACACCGCATGTGGGTGTCTCATGATTCACACACACACATGTGGGGTGTCTCTTAG
>NW_024734531.1:0-15667 GCF_018991925.1 Homarus americanus | reverse complement strand
GGTACTTTGTTATACTCGTCCAGGGGTCTTTGATATACTAGGATCATTGGACATTGTTATGCTCAACTAGGGGACTTTGTCTTACTCGATCAGGGCCCTTTGTTATACTTGACCAGGGGAATTTGTTATAATCGATTAGGGGACTCTGTTATGCTCGATCTAGGGTCTTTGTTAAACTGGGCCAGGAGACATTGTTATACTCGATCAAGGGATATGTTATACTCGATCAGGGGACTTTGTTATACTGGACCAGGGGACTTTTTTATACTTGACCAATGGACTTTGTTATACTCGATGAGGGGCATTTGTTATACTCGATCAGGGGACTTTGTTATACTCGAGCAGGGGACTTTGTTATATTCGATCAGGGGACTTTTTTATACTCGACCAGAGGACTTTGTTTTATTCGATTAGGGGACTTTGTTATACTCGACCAGGGGACTTTTTTATACTTGACCAATGGACTTTGTTATACTCAATGAAGGGCCTTTGTTATACTCGATGAGGGGACTTTGTTATACACGATCAGGGGACTTTGTTATACGCGATCGGGGGACTATTTATATACTCGACCAGAGGACTTTGTTATACTCGATCAGGGGATATGTTATACTCGATCAGGGGACTTTGTTATACTCAACCAGAGGGCTTTGTTATAATCAATCAGGGGACTTTGTTATACTCGGTTAGGGGCCTTTGTTATACTCGATGAGGGGGCTTTGTTATACTCGACCAAGGGACTTTGCTATGCTCGAACAGGGGACTTTGTTACACTCGATCAGGGGACTTTGTTATACTCGACCAGGGTACTCTTTTATACTTGATCTGGGGACTTTGTCATACTCGATCAGTGGACTTTCCTATATTTGACCAATGGACTGTGCTATACTCGATGAGGGGTCTTTGTTATACTTGATCAGGGGACTTTGCTTTACTCGACCAGAAGACTTTGTTATTCTCGATCATGGGATATGTTATACTCGATCAGGGTACTTTGTTATACACGATCAGGGGACTTTGTTATACTTGATTAGGTGACTTTGTTATCCTCGATCAGGGGACTTTGTTATACTTGATCAGAGGACTTTGTTATACTCGGCCAGGGGCCTATGTTATCCTCGATTAGAAAACTTTGTTATACTCGACCTGGGGACTTTGTTATACTCCACCAGGGACTTTGTTATACTCGATCAGGGGATATATTATTCTCGATCAGGGGACTTTGTTATACTAGGATCAGGGGACTTTGTTATAATCGATTAGGGGACTTTCTTATGCTCGATCTGGGGACTTTGTTATACTCATCCAGGGAGCTCTGTTATACTCGATCAGAGGTCTTTGTCCTACTCGATCAGGGCCCTTTGCTATACTCGACCGGGGGACTTTGATATAATCGATCAGGGGACTTTGGTATGCTCGATCTAGGGACTTTGTTATACTGGGTCAGGGGACTTATTTATACTCGATCAGGGGACATTGTTACGCTGGACCAGGGGACATTTTTATTCTCGATTAGGTGACTTTGTTATACTCGATTAGGGGTCTTTTGTTACACTCGATCAGGGGACTTTGGTATACTCGACCAGGGGCCTTTGTTATACTCGATTACGGGACTTTGTTTTACTCGATAAGGGGACTTTGTTATACTCGACCAGGGGACTTTGTTATACTCTATTAGGCGGCTTTGTTATACTCGATCAGGAGACTTTCTTATACTCGATGAGGGGCCTTTGTTATACTCGGTCAGGGGCCTTTGTTATACTAGATCAAGGGACTTTGTTATACTCGATCAGGGGACTTTGTTATACTAGATCAGGAGGCTTTGTTAACCTCGATCAGGGGACTTTGCTATACTCGACCAGGGGACTTTGTTATACTCGAGCAGGGGGCTTTGTTATACTCGATCATGAGGCTTTTTTATACTCGATCAGGGGATTTTGCTATCCTCGACCAAGGGACTTTGTTATACTCGATCAGGGAACTTTTTTTATACATGACCAATGGACTTTGTTATACTCGATGAGGGGCCTTTGTTATACTCGATGAGGGGACTTTGTTATACTCCACTAGGGGACATTGTTATACTCGATAAGGGTACTTTTTTATGCTCGACCAGAGGACTTTGTTATACTCAATCATGGGATATGTTATACTTGATCAGGGACTTTGTTATACTCAACCAGGGGACTTTGTTATACTCGACCAGGGGACTTTGCTATAGTCGACCAGGGGACTTTGTTATACTCGATTAGGGGACTTTGTTATACTCGACCAGGGGACATTTTATACTTGATCAGGGGACTTTGTCATACTTGACCAGAGTCCATTGTTATACTCGATCGGGGGACTTTGTTATACTCGATGAGTGGACTTTCCTATATTTGACCAATGGACTTTGCTATACTCGATGAGGGGCCTTTGTTATACTCGATGAGGGGACATTGTTATACTCGACCAGGGGACTTTGTTATACTCGATGAGGGGACTTTGTTATACTCGACCAGAGGACATGTTATACTCGATTAGAAAACTTTGTTATACTCGACCAGGGGACTTTGTTATACTCGATCAGGGGACTTTTTTATACTTGACAAGAGGACTTTGTTATACTCAACCCGGGGATATGTTATACTTGATCAGGGGACTTTGTTATACTCATCCAGGGGACTTTGTTATACTCGATTAAGGGCCTCTTTTATACTCGATGAGGGGGCTTTGTTAAACTCGATCAGGGGACTTTGCTATAGTCGACCAGGGGACTTTGTTATACTCGATTAGGGGACTTTGTTATACTCGACCAGGGGATTTTTTTATACTTGATCAGGGGACTTTGTCATACTTGACCAGAGGCCATTGTTTTACTCGATCGGGGGACTTTGTTATACTCGATGAGTGGACTTTCCTATATTTGACCAATGGACTTTGCTATACTCGATGAGGGGCCTTTGTTATAGTCGATCAGGGGACATTCTTATACTCGACAAGGGTACTTTGTTATACTCGATGAGGGGACTTTTTTATACTCCACCAGAGGACTTTATTATACTCGATCAGGAGATATGTTATACTCGATCAGGGGACTTTGTTATATTCAAACAGAGGACTTTGATATACTCGACGAGGGGCCTTTGTTATACTCGACCAGGAGAATTTGTTATATTCGATCAGGGGACTTTGTTATACTCCACCAGGGACTTTGTTATATTCGATCAGGGGATATGCTATACTTGACCAGGGGACTTTGTTATACACGATCAGGGGACTTTGTTATACTCGACCAGGGGCGTTTTTATACTTGGCCAATGGACTTTGTTATACTCATTGAGGGGCCTTTGTTATACTCGATCAGGGGACTTTGTTATACACGACCAGGGGACTTTGTTATACGCAATCAGGGGACTTTTTTATACTCGACCAGAAGACTTTGTTATACTCGATCAGGGAATATGTTATACTCGTCCAGGGGACTTTGTTATACTCGATCAGGGGACTTTGTTATTCGCGACCAGGGGACTTTTTTGAATTTGATTAGGGGACTTTGTCATACTCGATCAGTGGACTTTCCTATATATGACCAATGTTATACTCGATGAGGGGCCTTTGTTATACTCGATCAGGGGACTTTGCTATACTCGACAAGGGGACTTTGTTATACTCGATCAGGGGACTTTGTTATAATCGACCAGAGGACTTTGTTATACTCGATCAGGGGATATGTTATACTCGATCAGAGGACTTTGTTATACTCAATCAGGTGACTTTTTTTTACTTGATTAGGGGACTTTTTTATACTCGATCAAAGGACTTTGTTATACTTGATCAGAGGACTTTGTTATGCTCGACGAGGAGCCTTTGTTATACTCGATTAGAAAACTTTGTTATACTCGACCAGGGGACTTTGTTATACTCCACCAGAGACTCTGTTATACTCGATCAGGGGATATGTTATGCTCGTTCAGGGGACTTTGTTATACTCGATTCGGGGGACTTTGTCTTACTCGATCAGGTACCTTTGTTATCCTCGACCAGGGGACTTTGTTATAATCGATTAGGGGACTTTGTTATGCTCGATCTGGGGACTTTGTTAAACTGGGTTACGAGACGTTGTTATACTCGATCAGGGAGTTTTTGTTATACTCGATCAGGGGACTTTGTTATACTCGACCAGAGGCCTTTGTTACATTCGTTCAGGGGACTTTGTTATACTCGATAAGGGGACTTTGCTATACTCGATAAGGGGAATTTGTTATACTTAATAAGGGGACTTAATGTTAGACTCGAACAGGGGACTTTGTTTTACTCGATCAAGGGACTTTGTTATACTCGATCAGGGGATTTTGTTATACTCGACCAGAGGACTTTGTTATACTCAATCAGGGGATAGTGTTATACTTGATCAGGGGACTTTGTTATACTCAACAAGGGACTTTGTTATACTTGATTAAGAGCCTCTTTTATACTCGATGAGGGGGCTTTGTTATACTCGTCCAGGGGACTTTGCTATAGTTGACCAGGGGACTTTGTTATACTCGATTAGGGGACTTTGTTATACTCAACCAGGGGACTTTGTTATACTCGATCGGGGGACTTTGTTATACTCGATGAGTGAACTTTCCTATATTTGACCAATGGACTTTGATATACTCGATAAGGGGCCTTTGTTATACTCGATCAGGGGACATTGTTATAATCGACCAGGGGACCTTGTTATACTCGATGAGGGGACTTTGTTATACTCGATCAGAGGACTTTGTTATACTCGATCAGGGGATATGTTATACTCGATCAGGGGACTTTGTTATACTCGACTAGGGGCCTTTGTTATACTCGATTAGAAAACTTTGTTATACTCGATCAGGAGACTTTGTTATATACGATCAGGGAACTTTGTTATACTCCAACAGGGACTTTGTTATATTCGATCAGGGGATATGCCATACTTGACCAGGGGACTTTGTTATACACGATCAGGGGACTTTGTTATACTCGACCATGGGACTTTTTTATACTTGACCAATGGACTTTGTTATACTCAATGAGGGGCCTTTGTTATACTCGATCAGGGGACTTTGTTATACACGACCAGGGGATTTTGTTATACGCAATCAGGGGACTTTTTTATACTCGACCAGAAGACTTTGTTATACTCGATCAGGGGACATGTTATACTCGATCAGGAGACTTTGTTATACTCAACCAGAGTACTTTGTTATACTCGATCAGGGCCTTTGTTATACTCAATTAGGGGACTTTGGTATACTCGATTAGGGGCCTTTGTTATACTCGAATAGGGGACTTTGTTATACTCGATAAGGGGAATTTGTTATACTCGATAAGGGGACTTAATGTTAGACTCGAACAGGTGAATTTGTTATACTCGACCAGGTGACTTTGTTATACTCTACCAGAGGCCTTTGTTATACTCGATTAGGGACCTTTTTTGGACTCGATGAGGGCTTTTGTTATACTCGATCAGGTGACTTTATTATACTCGATCAGGGGACCTACTTATACTCGAGCAGGGGGCTTTATTATACTCGAACAGGGGACTTTTTTATACTCGACCAGAGGACTTTGTTATACTCGACCAGGGGCTATGTTATACTTGATCAAGGGACTTTGTTATACTCGACCAGGGGACTTTTTATACTTGACCAATGGACTTTGTTATACTCAATGAGGGGCCTTTTGTTATACTCGATCAGGTGACTTTGTTATATACGACCAGGGGACTTTGTTATACTTGATTAGGGGACTTTGTTATACTTGATCAGAGGACTTTGTTATCCTCGACCAGGGGCCTTTCTTATACTCGGTTAGAAAACTTTGTTATACTCGACCAGGGGACTTTGTTATACTCCACCAGGGACTTTGTTATACTCCATCAGGGGACTTTGTTATACTCGGTTCAGGTGTCTTTGTTATACTCGTCCAGTGGGCTTTGTTATACTATGATCAGGGGACTTTGTTATAATCGATCAGGGGACTTTTATATACTCGACCAGAGGACTTTGTTATACTCGACCAGGGGCTATGTTATACTTGATCAAGGGACTTTGTTATACTCGTCCAGGGGACTTTCTATACTTGACCAATGGACTTTGTTATACTCAATGAGGGGCCTTTTGTTATACTCGATCAGGTGACTTTGTTATATACGACCAGGGGACTTTGTTATACTTGATTACGGGACTTTGTTATACTTGATCAAAGGACTTTGTTATACTCGACCAGGGGCCTTTGTTATACTCGATTAGAAAACTTTGTCATACTCGACCAGGGGACTTTGTTATACTCCACCAGGGACTTTGTTATACTCAATCAGGGGACTTTGTTATACTCGGTTCAGGTGTCTTTGTTATACTCGTCCAGTGGGCTTTGTTATACTAGGATCAGGGGACTTTGTTATACTCGATCAGGGGACTTTTTCTTAATCGATCAGGGCCCTTTGTTATACTCGACCAGGGGACTTTGTTATACTTGATTAGGGGACTTTGTTATACTCGATCAAAGGACTTTGTTATATTTGATCAGAGGACTTTATTGCCGCCGACCAGGGCCTTTGATATACTCGATGAAACTTTGTTATACTCGACCAAGGGGCCTTTGTTATACTCGATTAGAAAACTTTATTTATACTCGACCAGGGACTGTTGCCTCCACCAGGACTTTGTTATACTCGATCAGGGGTATGTATACTCGATCAGGGGACTTTGATATACTTTCTGGTTCGGTGTCTTCTTTATACTCGTCAGTGGGCTTTGTTATACTAGGATCAGGGGACTTTGTTATACTCGATCAGGGGACTTTGTTATACACGACCAGGGGACTTTGTTATACGCGATCAAGGGACTTTTTTATACTCAACGAGAGGACTTTGTTATACTTGATTAGGGGATATGTTATACTCGATCAGGGGACTTTTTTATACTCAACCAGAGTACTTTGTTATACTCGATCAGGGGACTTAGTTATACTAAATCAGGGGACTTTGTTATACTCGATTAGGGGCCTTTGTTATACTCGACCAGGGGACTTTGTTATACTCGATCAGGGGACATTGTTATACTCGACCAGGGGACTTTTTTATACATGATCAGGGGAGTTTGTCATACTCGATCAGTGGATTTTCCTATATTTGACCAATGGACTTTGCTATACTCGACCAGGGGACATTGTTATGCTCGATCAGGGGACTTTGTTATACTCGACCAGAGAACTTTGTTATACTCGATCAGGGGATATGTTATACTCGATCAGGGGACTTTGTTATACTCGATTAGGTGACTTTGTTTTACTTGATTAGGGGACTTTTTTATACTCGATCAAAGGACTTTGTTGTACTTGATCAGAGGACTTTGTTATACTCGACCAGGAGCCTTTGTTATACTCGATTAGAAAACTTTGTTATACTCGACCAGGGGACTTTGTTATACTCCACCAGGGACTCTGTTATACTCGATCAGGGGATATGTTATGCTCGATCAGGGGACTTTGTTATACTCGATTCAGGGGACTTTGTCTTACTCGATCAGGGTCCTTTGTTATACTCGACCAGGGGACTTTGTTATAATCGATTAGCGGACTTTGTTATGCTCGATCTGGGGACTTTGTTAAACTGGGCCACGAGACGTTGTTATACTCGATCAGGGGATTTTTGTTATACTCGATCAGGGGAATTTGTTATACTCGACCAGAGGCCTTTGTTACACTCGATCAGGGGACTTTGTTATACTCGATAAGGGGACTTTGTTATACTCGATAAGGGGAATTTGTTATACTCAATAAGGGGACTTAATGTTAGACTCGAACAGGGGACTTTGTTTTACTCGATCAGGGGACTTTGTTACACTCGATCAGGGGATTTTGTTATACTCGACCAGAGGACTTTGTTATACTCGATCAAGGGATATGTTATACTCAATCAGGGGACTTTTTTATACTCGTTCAGTGGACTATGTTATACTCGATCAGGAGACTTTGTTATACTCGACCAGGGGACTTTTTATACTTGACCAATGGACTTTGTTATACTCGATGAGGGGCCTTTGTTATACTCGATCTGGGGACTTTGTTATACTCGAGCAGGGGACTTTGTTATACTCCATCAGGGGTCTTTTTTATACTCGACAAGAGGACTATGTTATACTCGATCAGGGGACTTTGTTATACTCGAGCAGGGGACTTTTTTATACTTGACCAATGGACTTTGTTATACTGAATGTAGGGCCTTTGTTATACTCGATATGGGGACTTTGTTATACTCGACCAGGGGACTTTTTTATACTTGACCAATGAACTTTGATATACTTAATGAGGGGACTTTGTTATACCCAACCAGAGGACTTTGTTATACTCGATCAGGGGACTTTGTTATACTCAATCAGGGGCCTTTGTTATACCCGATTAGGGGCCTTTGTTATACTCGATGAGGGGGCTTTGTTATACTCGACCAGGGGAATTTGTTATACTCGATCAGGGGACTTTGTTATACTCGACAAGGGGACTTTTTTATAATTAATCAGGGGACATTGTCATACTCGATCAGTGGACTTTCCTATATTTGACCAATGGACTTTGCTATAGTTGACCAGGGGACTTTGTTATACTCGATTAGGGGACTTTGTTATACTCAACCAGGGGACTTTGTTATACTCGATCGGGGGACTTTGTTATACTCGATGAGTGAACTTTCCTATATTTGACCAATGGACTTTGATATACTCGATAAGGGGCTTTTGTTATACTCGATCAGGGGACTTTGTTATACTCGACCAGGGGACTTTGTTATACTCGATCAGAGGACTTTGTTATACTCGAGCAGAGGACTTTGTTATACTCTGTCAGGGGACTTTGTTATACTCGTCCAGGGGGCTTTGTTATACTCGGTCAGGGGACTTTGTTATACTCGATCAGGGGACTTTGTCTTACTCGATCAGGGCCATTTACTATACTCGACCAGGGGACTTTGTTTTAATCGATAAGGGGACTTTGTTATACTCGAACAGGGGACTTTGTTATACTGGGCCAGGGAACTTTTTTATACTCGGTCAGGGGACTTTGTTATACTAGTATCAGGGGACTTTGTTATTCTCGACCAGAGAACTTTGTTATACTCGACCAGAGGCCTTTGTTATCCTCGGTCAGGGACTATGTTATAATCGACCAGGGGACTTTGTTATACTCGTTCAGGGGACTTTGTTATACTCGACAAGGGGACTTTTTTATTAATAATCAGAGGACTTTGTCATACTCGATCAGTGGACTTTCGTATATTTGACCAATGGACTTTGTTATGCTCGATCTGGGGTTTTGTTATACTGGGCCAGGAGACTTTGTTATACTCGATGAGGGGATATGTTATACTCGATCAAGGGACTTTGTTATACTCGATCAGGGGACTGTGTTATACTCGTCCAGGGGGCTTTGTTATACTAGATCAGGGGACTTTGTTATACTCGATCAGGGGACTTTTGTTATACTCGATCAGGGGACTTTGTTATACTCGACCAGGGGACTTTGTTATACTCGACCAGGGGTCTTTGTTATACTCGATCACCGGATTTTGTTATACTCGATAATGGGACTTTGTTATACTCGTCCAGGGGGCTTTGTTATACTGGGCCAGGGGACTTTTTTACACTCGATCAGCGGACTTTGTTATACTGGACCATGGGACTTTTTTATACTCGATCAGGGACTTTGTTAAACTCGATAAGGAGACTTTGTTCTACTCGATAAGGGGAATTTGTTATACTCGATAAGGGGACTTTGTTAGACTCGATGAGGCGCCTTTGTTATACTAGATGAGGGGACTTTGTTATACTCGATTAGGGGCCTTTTTTAGACTCGATCAGGGGCCTTTGTTATACTCGATCAGGGGACCTTGTTATACTCGAGCAGGGGGCTTCGATATACTCGATCAGGGGACTTTGTTATACTCGATGAGGAGGCTTTGTTATACTCGATTAGGGGACTTTGCTATACTCGACCAGGGGACTTTGTTAAACTCAATCAGGGAACTTTGTTATACTCGACCAGGGGACTTATTTATACTTGATCAATGGACTTTGTTATACTCCATGAGGGGCCTTTGTTATACTCGACCAGGGGCCTTTGTTGTACTCGATTAGAAAACTTTGTTATACTCGACCAGGGGACTTTGTTATACTCCACCAGGGACTTTGTTATGCTCGATCAGGGGATATGTTATACTCCATCAGGGGACTTTGTTATACTCGGTTCAGGGGTCTTTGTTATACTCGCCCAGTGGGCTTTGTTATACTAGGATCAGGGGACTTTGTTATACTCGATCAAAGGACTTTGTCTTACTCAATGAGGGCCCTTTGTTATACTCGACCAGGTGACTTTGTTATAATCGATCAGCGGACTTTGTTATGCTCGATCTGGGGACTTTGTTATACTGCGCCAGGAGACGTTGTTATACTCGATGAGGGGATATGTTATACTCGATCAGGGTCTTTGTTATATTGGACCAGGGGATTTTGTTTTACTCGATCAGGGACTTTATTATACTCAATGAGGGGACTTTGTTATATTCGTCCAGGGGGCTTTGTTATACTCGATGAGGAGCCTTTGTTATACTCGATATGGGGACTTTGTTATACTCGACCAGGGGACTTTTTTATACTTGACCAATGGACTTTGTTATACTCAATGAGGGGCCTTTGTTATACTCGATCAGGGGACTTTCTTTAACTTGACCAGGGGACTTTGTTATACACGATCAGGGGACTTTTTTAAACTCGATCAGGGGACTTTGTTATACTCAACAAGAGGACTATGTTATACTCGATCAGGGGACTTTGTTATACTCAATCAGGGACTTTGTTATACTCGATGAGGGGCCTTTGTTATTCTCGATGAGGGGGCTTTGTTATACTCGACCAGGGGTTTTTGTTATACTCGACCAGGGGACTTTGTTATACTCGATCAGGGGACTTTGTTATACTCGACAAGAGGACTTTTCTATACTCGGTCAGGGGATATGTTATACTTGATCAGGGGACTTTGTTTTACTCGACCAGGGGACTTTGTTATAATCGCCCAGGGGCCTTTGTTATACGTGATTAGAAAACTTTGTTATACTCGACCAGGACTTTAGTATATACTCGATCAAAGGGACTTCTGTTATACTCGATAGAGACTTTGTTGCTCCTCGACCAGAGACTTTGTTATACAGGATCTGGACTTTATTTATACTCGAACAAGGACTTTGTTATACTCGGAGCAGGAGACTTTATTATACTCGATGAGCGGCTTTGTTATACTCGATGAGGAACTTTCCGTCGATAGAGGGGCTATTTATACTCGATTGGGGCCTTTGTTGTACTAGATCAGGGACTTTGTTATACTCGATGAGGGCCTTTTTGAATCGATCAGGGGCCTTTGTTATACTCGATCAGGGGACTTTGTTATACTCGATCAGGGGACTTTCTTATACTCGAGCAGGGGGCTGTGTTATACTCGATCAGGGGACTTTGATATACTCGATGAGGAGGCTTTGTTATACTCGATCAGGGGACTTTGCTATACTCGGTTCAGGGGTCTTTGTTATACTCGTCCATTGGGCTTTGTTATACTAGGATTAGGGGACTTTGTTATACTCGATCAAAGGACGTTGTCTTACTCAATGAGGGCCCTTTGTTATACTCGACCAGGGGACTTATTTATACTTGATCAATGGACTTTGTTATAATCCATGAGGGGCCTTTGTTATACTCGACCAGGGGCCTTTGTTGTACTCGATTAGAAAACTTTGTTATACTCGACCAGGGGACTTTGTTATACTCCACCAGGGAATTTGTTATACTCGATCAGGGGATATGTTATACTCCATCAGGGGACTTTGTTATACTCGGTTCACGGGTCTTTGTTATACTCGTCCAGTGGGCTTTGTTATACTAGGATCAGGGGACTTTGTTATACTCGATCAAAGGACTTTGTCTTACTCAATGAGGGCCCTTTGTTATACTCGACCAGGGAACTTTGTTATAATCGATCAGGGGACTTTGTTATGCTCGATCTGGGGACTTTGTTATACTGCGCCAGGAGACGTTGTTATACTCGATGAGGGGACTTTCTTATACTTGACCAGGGGACTTTGTTATACACGATCAGGGGACTTTTTTATACTCGATCAGGAGACTTTGTTATACTCAACCAGAGGACTATGTTATACTCGATGAGGGGCCTTGTTATACTCGATGAGGGGGCTTTGGTTATACCTGACCAGGGATTTTAAGGTACTCGACCGTGGACTTTTTATATACCTGGATCGAGACCCAAGAGACTCGATGGAGGACTTTGTTATACTCTCATTGTGGAGGGCGCTATACCCTGACTAGGGACTTTGTTATAATACCGACCAGGACTTTGTTGCACCGCTCAGCCCAAGTTATATGCGATTAGGAAAACTTCGCTATATTCGACCCTCAGGGACTTTTGGGTATATGATCGGGATCCCTGGTTATACTCGATGAGGGGACTTTGTTATACTCCTGAATTAGGCCTTTGTTATACAGGATCACCGGACTTTGTTATACTCGAACAGGGGACTTTGTTATACTCGAGCAGGAGACTTTGTTATACTCGATTAGGCGGCTTTGTTATACTCTATGAGGGAACTTTGTTAAATCGATGAGGGCCTTTGTTATAGTCGATTAGGGGCCTTTGTTATACTAGATCAGGGTACTTTGTTATACTCGATGAGGGGCCTTTGTTAAACTCGATCAGGGGCCTTTGTTATACTCGATCAGGGGACTTTGTTATACTCGATCAGGGGACTTTCTTATACTCGAGCAGGGGACTTTGCTATACTCGACCAGGGGACTTTCTTATACTCGATCAGGGGACTTTTGTTATACCGATGAGGGCCTTTTTAGACTCGATCAGGGCCTTTGTTATACCTCGGGATCAGGGGACTTTATATACCATGAGGAGGCTTTGTTATGCCTTTTCGATCAGGGACTTTGCTAGCAGTACTCCACCCTCAGGAGATCTTTTGTGGTTATACTCGATCAGGGGACTTTGTTATACTCGATCAGGGGACTTTGTTATACTCGATGAGGAGGCTTTGTTATACTCGATGAGGGGCCTTTCTTATTCTCGATCTGGGGACTTTGTTATACTCGAGCAGGGGACTTTGTTATACTCCAACAGGGGACTTTTTTATACTCAACCAGAGGACTTTGTTATACTCGACTAGGGGACTTTTTTAGACTTGACCAATGGACTTTGTTATACTCAATGAGGGGCCTTTGTTATACTCGATCAGGGGACTTTCTTATACTTGACCAGGGGACTTTGTTATACTCGACCAGGGGACTTTGTTATATGCGATCATGGGACTTTGTTATACTCGATCAGGGGACTTTGTTATACTCGATGAAGAGGCTTTGTTATACTCGATGAGGGGCCTTTGTTATACTCGATCTGGGGACTTTGTTATACTCGAGCAGGGGACTTTGTTATACTCCATCAGGGGACTTTTTTATACTTAACCAGTGGACTTTGTTATACTCGACTAGGGGACTTTTTTATACTTGACCAATGGACTTTGTTATACTCAATGAGGGGCCTTTGTTATACTCGATCAGGGGACTTTGTTATACTCGACCAGGGGACTTTGTTATATGCGATCAGGGGACTTTTTAATACTCCATCAGGGACTTTGTTATACTCAACCAGAGGACTTTGTTATACTTGATCAGGGGACTTTGTTATACTCAATCAGGGGACTTTGTCATACTCGATCAGTGGACTTTCCTATATTTGACCAATGGACTTTGCTATACTCGATGAGGGGCTTTTGTTATACTCGATGAAGGGACTTTGTTATACTTGACCAGGGGACTTTGTTATACTCGATCCGGGGACTTTGTTATACTCGAGCAGAGAACTTTGTTATACTCTGTCAGGGGACTTTTTTATACACGTCCAGGTTGCTTTGTTATACTCAGTCAGGGGACTTTATTATACTCGATCAGGGATAAATTGTCTTACTCGATCAGGACCCTTTGCTATACTCGACAAGGGGACTTTGTTTTAATCGATCAGGGGACTTTGTTATACTCGATCAGGGGACTTTGTTATACTGGGCCAGAGGACTTTTTGTATACTCGGTCAGGGGACTTTGTTATACTAGTATCAGGGGACTTTGTTATTCTCGACCAGGGGACTTTGTTATACTCGACCAGAGGCCTTTGTTATCCTCGGTCCGGGACTATGTTATAATCTATCAGGGGTCTTTGTTATGCTCGATCTGGGGAATTTGTTATACTGGGCCTGGATTCTTTGTTATTCTCGATCAGGAGATATGTTATACTCGATCAGGGGACTTTTTTATACTTGACCAGAGGACTTTGTTTTACTCGATCAGAGGATATGTTATACTCGATCAGTGGACTTTGTTATACTCGATTAAAGGCCTTTGTTATACTCGATGAGGGGGCTTTGTTATACTCGACCAGGGGACTTTGTTATACTCGATCAGGGAACTTTGTTATACTCAACCAGGGGACTTTTTTTAAATTAATCAGGGGACTTTGTCATACTCGATCAGGGAATTTTATTATACGCGATCGTGGGGATATGTTATACCGATCAGGGACTTTGTTATACTCCAACCAGAGGACTTTGTTATACCTTAGATTAGGGACTTTATACCTAATCATGGACTTTGTTATTATAATTTCGATGAGGATATGTTATACTCGATCAGACTTTGTTATACCTGATCACGACTTTGTTATACCTGATCAGGGACTTACACTCGATCACGGACTTTGTTATAATTTCCGGATCGTGGACTCCTGCTATACCTCGTCCAGGGGCTTTGGTTATACTCGACCAGGGGACTTTGTTATAATCGATCAAGGGACTTTGTTATGCTCGATATGGGGACTTTGTTATACTGGGCCAGGGGACATTTTTATACTCGATCAGCGGACTTTGTTATACTCGATAAGGGGACTTTGTTGTACTCGATAAGGGGAATTTGTTATACTCAATAAGGGGGCTTTGTTATCCTTAGATCAGGGGATTTTGTTATTCTCGACCAGGGGACTTTGTTATACTCGACCAGAGGCCTTTGTTATACTCGGTCCGGGGACTTTGTTATATTCGTCCAGGGGGCTTTGTTATACTCGATCAGAGGACTTTGTTATACTCGACCAGGGGACTTTGTTGTATTCGATCAGGGGACTTTGTTATGCTCGATCTGGGGACTTTGTTATACTCGATGAGAAGACTTTGTTATATTCATTCAGGGGGCTTTGTTATACTCGATCAGGGAACTTTGTTTTACTCGATCAGGGACTTTATTATACTCGACAAGGGGCCATTTTTATACTTGACCAATGGACTTTGTTATACTCAATGAGGGGCCTTTGTTATACTCGATCAGGGGACTTTCTTATACTCGACCAGGGGACTTTGTTATACACGATCAGGGGACTTTTATATACTCGATCAAGGGACTTTGTTATACTCAACCCGAGGACTTTGTTATACTCGATCAGGGGACTTTGTTATACTCAATCAGGGGACTTTGTTATACTCGATGAGGGGCCTTTGTTATACTCGATGAGGGTGCTTTGTTATACTCGACCAGGGACTTTGTTATATTCGACCAGGGGACTTTGTT
>NW_024734530.1:0-26490 GCF_018991925.1 Homarus americanus | reverse complement strand
TGTGTGTGTGTGTGTGTGTGTGCGTGTGTTCTACCTTTTTTAATTAACATAACCCTTTTGTATACTCTTTTCTACGTTCTAATTTCTAAACAGAACAATTATTTTATATAGATTTATCTAAAAGAGAAAACCAAAAAAATCACTAAAACTCGTCACTAACTATAGTCGCTTCAGTCCACCGCTCATTAACTGGGGACTAAGGAATGACATAGTTATACCCAACTCCAGTACAGTACTCCACTACCTCACCCCACACACAGCTCAACACATCTGTCTGTCTGTCTGTCTGTCTGTGTATGTCTGTCTGTCATTTAAAGGTATCTCTAGTACTAAAGATCACCTGCAAGTTTAGCCCAGGAGGTGTTCCACATATGCTCACAATATTGGGTTTTATTAATTATGAAAAGACTTTTGACTCTCACGATGCCTTTTATAAATGCTTTGAGTAATGTGAGTATTGAACAGACTGACATTGACATCAATAGTGCATATAACCAGAACGGGAATTGTACAGTAAAAAGCTTTGGTTATGTGAGGTAAAATATTTTGGATAAGTGAGGTAAGAAGCTTTGGTTATGTGAGGGAAAAAGCTTTGGTTATGTGAAGTAAAAAGCTTTGGTTATGTGAGGTAAAATATTTTGGATAAGTGAGGTAAGAAGCTTTGGTTATGTGAGGTAAAAAGCTTTGGTTATGTGAAGTAAAAAGCTTTGGTTATTGAGGTAAAATATTTTGATGTGAGGTAAGAAGCTTTGGTTATGTGAGGTAAAAAGCTTTGGTTATGTGAAGTAAAAAGCTTTGGTTATGTGAGGTAAAATATTTTGGATAAGTGAGGTAAGAAGCTTTGGTTATGTGAGGTAAAAAGCTTTGGTTATGTGAAGTAAAAAGCTTTGGTTATGTGAGGTAAAATATTTTGGATAAGTGAGGTAAGAAGCTTTGGTTATGTGAGGTAAAAAGCTTTGGTTATGTGAAGTAAAAAGCTTTGGTTATGTGAGGTAAAATATTTTGGATAAGTGAGGTAAGAAGCTTTGGTTATGTGAGGTAAAAAGCTTTGGTTATGTGAAGTAAAAAGCTTTGGTTATGTGAGGTAAAATATTTTGGATAAGTGAGGTAAGAAGCTTTGGTTATGTGAGGTAAAAAGCTTTGGTTATGTGAAGTAAAAAGCTTTGGTTATGTGAGGTAAAATATTTTGGATAAGTGAGGTAAGAAGCTTTGGTTATGTGAAGTAAAAAGCTTTGGTTATGTGAGGTAAAATATTTTGGATAAGTGAGGTAAGAAGCTTTGGTTATGTGAAGTAAAAAGCTTTGGTTATGTGAGGTAAAAAGCTTTGGTTATGTGAGGTAAAAATCTTTGGTTATGTGAGGTAAGAAGCTTTGGTTATGTGAAGTAAAAAGCTTTGGTTATGTGAGGTAAAAATCTTTGGTTATGTGAAGTAAAAAGCTTTGGTTATGTGAGGTTAAAAGCTTTGGTTATGTGAGGTTAAAAGCTTTGGTTATGTGAAGTAAAAAGCTTTGGTTATGTGAGGTAAAAATCTTTGGTTATGTGAAGTAAGAAGCTTTGGTTATGTGAGGTAAGAAGCTTTGGTTATGTGAGGTTAAAAGCTTTGGTTATGTGAAGTAAAAAGCTTTGGTTATGTGAAGTAAAAAGCTTTGGTTATGTGAGGTAAAAATCTTTGGTTATGTGAAGTAAGAAGCTTTGGTTATGTGAGGTAAGAAGCTTTGGTTATGTGAGGTAAAAAGCTTTGGTTATGTGAAGTAAAAAGCTTTGGTTATGTGAGGTTAAGGTGTGTGTATTTGGTTAGGTTACCACAGCCGCCATGATGGAAACAGACAACATTATTGATCTTAACAATAACTCAAACGGTTACACTTAAGAGATATAATTATCATACCTAAGCTCTTTCGTAAGCAGGTAAGAAACAGGTGTATATAACACGAGTACCAACTTTCAACACACCTTTACAAATTACTTTAGGGAACATAATCCATCAGTTAAGTCATAAACACCTGGACGTTAGGATGACTTGCTAGTAACACCCGACCCCCCCCCCCTCATCCATCCCTGCTTCACGTTTTCTATATCGTTTGATCTTCACTACTGCCTATGACCCTTATCAAACCCAAATTATCCATCTATTTACCCCAATCGACCCCAAGAACTACCAGTATACAAGGTTTTAAAGATCATTTCCTTCCTTCTCTTCTTCTCTCCTACGTATACCCTTATTCTCTAAATACTCTTCCCCTTTTATCTTCATCCTACTATTCGTATTTTCATCTACTTTCACTCTTCATTTTTTTCGTTAGCAATCTTTTATTTCCTTCTTTCAAATCATTTTTTTCTTTGTATTGATTTTCATAATATTTTTTTTCTTCTTATTTATCCATTTCCTTCCCCTTTATTTCCCCCATTATCCCCATTCGTCTTTGTCTTTAATAACCATTTCCCATTTCTTCTTTCCTCCAATTCTCATTCTCTTTTATTTCCCTAGTTCCAATGCTTTCTCTTTTTTTTTGCAACTCCCTTCTTTCTTCATTTCCCCTATTCCCATTTTACTTTATTTCCTCGTTCCTTCATCTCTATATACCTTTTCTTTTTCCCCCTTCCAATTCCCTTCCTGTTCCACACACCAACAACTCACAAATCTTCATCTAGGGCAGAGAGGGAGGGGGCAAAAATATTGACACATCAAACAAGGCTCTATATCTTAGGCCGTCGATGGAGGGAGGGAGGGAGGGAAGGAAGGAGAAGGAAGGAGAGGTAAGGATGGACGAGGGAGGGAGTGAGGGAAGGGGAAGTTAAAATGAAAGAAGTGAATAGCAAAAATGAGAGAGAGAGAGAGAGAGAGAGAGAAGGTTGATAATTTGACCTTAATTGGATCTGAATTAAGTCTTCAAGTTCACGTAATGACGGATAATACACTAAGAAGACACTGGTGAAAGACGTGGCTTGATCACACACACTGTACTGGAGAGAACAGCTGTTAACCTAATTAAACATTGACTGAACTCCGCTCCTGCCATGACCTGCTGAGAAGTCGATGGATGGATGGATGGAGCCTTTTAAACAGTACACGGATAAAGCTCAGCGTTAGTAGAAGCTTTTACGGATAGTTAAGGGTGATATCGTCCTGGCCGCTACTATGAATAGGTAAAATTTTAACTTACAAACAAATAGAATGAAACGCTGTCAGACATAACAGATAAGTAGCGAGTATAAACTATAATTACGGTGTTAGGAGTGTAAATAACAGCGGGTTTTTTCACTTGTTTACATGGTAATTGAAATAGGTTAAATGTGTGGTGCCCCCCCCCCCCCTCGCTCCTTAGACTGGACTGAGAAGGTCATTTTTCCCGACGAGTTTTATACCGTAAATAATTCGGACGAGTGAGAACAATTATATCTGCATTGTGGGTTAAAAAAAAAAGATGGTATTTGATAGATCAGCTTAAAGAAGTCAAAATGAGCTAATTTACTAGTTACAGGAGTCACGGTATTGACCTGAATGATACTCGAAAGTCAAGGAGAAAATATAGTTGAAGGCATTATTAAAATTTAGGCGAATGACACAGGAAAATTTCGCTACACACTGGGAAAAAAAAAGATTCACTTAAACCCTACAACTTTGACGACGGTTTCCATAAAATTATAGATAGATAAATTCTTTACTTCCTCAACTGGAGCTAACTTTGATGATTAAGATAAAAAATAAATAAATAACCAGAAAGTATAAAATAATTTGAACTTTAATGGCGTTTTAACTTTTAGTGAATAAGTGAAGAAAAAAAATTCTCACCAGAAAAAATACGTAAAAAATAAAAATGACTCCAACTTGTAAATTCATCTACTTGTTTCTTAATATGTTAAACACGTCGGATAATTAATGACTTTGAGAGTTATATAACAGGGAGCTGGGACGAGAGATTAGGTAGGTATCCCCCTGTACTATGGCACGACTCACTTACACTGATGAAACGTCAGTTATGTTGGTCGTCACGTGACTACATATATTATTACTTAAACTACCGTGTGTGTATATGAGGAAGAGAAGAAACACGCACACACACACACACACAAACACGTGAAAAACAACCTAATTGGATGATAAAAAAAACATGCGTCCAAAAACTTACCAACTTCAAGACATTTACATATAGAGCCACATCCTCTCTCTCTCTCTCTCTCTCTCTCTCTCTCTCTCTCTCCTACGTTAATTCTCAACATAACTAACCTGCACAAGTCATCCATACACCACGGGGGAGGTATTGTGTCGGGGATGAAACAGAGGAGAGGTGTGATGAGTGGGGGGTAACGCCTGAAAAACACTTGGTATTCAGCTTACCATTAAAAAAGAGCCTTTTGCTTCCACCCTAAACTAACGTACCGTAAGGTAACCTAACTTAACCTAATTTACCCCATCCTAGCCTAACTTAACCTAACCTAAACCAATTTAACCCATCCTAGCCTAGCCTAACCTAACCTAGCCTAACGTAACCTAATTCGTCATACACACACAAACAGGTTAATAGGTCGTGTAATATTAAAAAAAAAAAAAAGATTACAGCTTTTGTTTTTAGTTCGGGTTGATTGTTGTGGGTCCGGTGAAAAGGTGCGTTTGGTCAGTTGTTTGTGTACGTGAGTTTGTGATGAACGGAGAGTGACGGCTGCCTCATTCCTCCCTTTAGCATTTTATGAAAGGTGAATAACATGGACGTATGGAGAGAGAGAGAGAGAGAGAGAGAGAGAGAATGTTTGATGGATAACAATGGACTGAAAAATTGTTGTGAAGTGAAGGAGAATTGAAAGATAATCGATAATGAACAAAATCAAGAGACAGGAGAAAGGAAGAAGAAAAAGATACAACACACACACAACAATAACGCCGTGAAAAAACATTAAAAACAAACACTTTTCCAACGAATAAAACCTGGGATGAAACACTACCAACCATGGGGGGAAAAACACGCGAAAAAAACACACACACACACACACACAAACTTATCCACCCCAAAGCTGTAGTCTCAAAAACTGACCCCAAGTCCAGCGTTCTCCTTTAAATATGTGGAGAGGAGCGTAGAAACGACAGAAAAATCGGTGAGACAGACATACAGACACAGAGAGAGAGAGAGAGAGAGTATGTGTGTGTGTAGGTCGTCGTGTTAGGGCCAGAGGTAAGCCAGACACTTGGTTTATTGACATGCAAGGGTTGAGGTCTACCAATATCCTCCCCCCATACCAATGTTATACCTCCCTCCTCCTCTCTCTGTTCCTCTCCCACCTACTATACCACCATCCTAGTGACGTGTCTTAATTTACTTTCCATCATCCTTAAATATACCGTATATATATACAGTATATTTACACTGGCATGATCACTAATATATCTCATCCACACGTCCCATCTTCCTCTTTTATCATGCCTCCTGCCTCCTTCCCCTTCGCTCCCTTTTCATTCCATCTCTCTTAACCCCCCCCCCCCATCCCTACACCCGCCAGGTCAACAGGACGACAAAAACACGTTCCATTAGGGGCCAGAAACTTGTTTGTGTACCTTCACTTTATTACAGAATTATAATTACCTTTGATGGTGTTATTGGAGGGTGAGGGTAATGTGATTGGGCTATGTCTGTCAGTGTGTCATGCAGTGAACCAGGTGCTGTTGTATTGTGTACCTCAGTCAGGTTATTTATCAGTAAGTCAGTCGACACTTGACTGATATGCGTATAGAAAAACCTTGTTATTTTTTTTATACTGGACATTTTTAAATAAATGTATTGTTTAATATTAACATGAGCAGTGCACACATCAGGACGTACAGGAGGTCAGGACTCATTAAATATTCAGACAAGGGTTATACGAGCGAGCGTGAGTCCATTAACAACAAGCAAGAATGTAAACATAAGACACGCACTCCACATACATGGGGCCTCCCTTGTCCCAGAGGCGTCTTGTACCGAGGAAGCGTAAGACTGGTCACGCGGGCCTTAAACCATGGCTTAGTTTGGGCCACACGGGAACACCAACGGCTTGATCATTGGTTTTAAATATAAATTGTTGCCTGTGTGTTTCAAGAGTTAATCATATATAAATCTATCAAGTATGAATATATTTTAATCATCACCCAGTGTCAGTTCACTGCTGAAACAAGGCTTCTTCATCATCCCCTCCCAAAGAGAATCCTAAACTACATAATGTCTTTTATCCATTGGCCATTTTCGTAGGATCCAGCAGTCGCAGATCTTCTTAGTTTACTGTTGATTATGTAAGATAAGCTCAGTTCCTACCCGCACATGGCCTTACAGTAGTAACGTATTGTACTTCAGTTTTACATGTCATAGATTCGCTTCTGTTCCCTGGCTCTCTATGTTATACCACCTACATCTTCTCATGCATTTTTGAGTAGCTTGGAGTTTCTATGTAATGTTTGCTTTTACACACACATTTCACATTCATATTTCAACACTGGAAGTAGGAGACACCTGGCATATACTTTGTACATGCGTGTTGCTTCTGAATAAATGACTTAAGTCTTCCAAAGGATTTCCATTATATTTTGACTTCTTTCCACTCTACTACACTTCTTTATGTAACTCAGTTTACTTTGGCTTTTTCTTGCATATAAATGATTGAATTCTATGGAAGGGGAATATGTGTAGTATTCATTATTTTTTTGTCTTTACCAACATATTAAAGAACATTTGGTTGTGTTCATTTTCACTCGTTCCTGTTTGCTTGCATCGACCAACTCCTGTGTTTGCCTTCACACACACACACACACACACACACACATGGTCAGTTCCCTAGCTCTTTAAAGCATATATAACAAACACTGAACTTGCCCCATCAAAACACCCCAAACACTCTCCCATGAACCCAAGGTATGAGGCATTGCATTTCTAGAATATTTCCAGGTCAATTTGCAATTAAAATTATTTACTAGTCTTTAATTAATCCTCAGCCCTTCCCGCTCTCTCGGTTGAATGAAAGCGAGTTTAGAGTCTTTGTTGGTATTTTTATAAATGAATTACAGAATACATAACAGGTAAAAGGTTAGGCTTCTTGGTCTGTCGTTGCGTCGTGTATATCAAGACAAATATGACCATAACATTATTCTAACTTTCTGGTAATTTATTTCGTCATGTAAGAACGCCTACTATGCTTATCGTTCCTCTCTCAGCATGTACAGCCTCCCGAAATATCCGAGAAGTTTTCAGAAACCATAGGAAAGCCAACGATTATACCGTGCCTCACCCTAGCTCCCCCTGACCCTTAGTCTATCACAGGTAAACCACAATTTGCTCTTACTTATTACCCCTGACGGCAGACCACCAGGTGTTATATGTGGGCGTAAATATACCACCTGCTACTTATACTTTCTTTATGTCATTTATACTTAGATTCAGCCCTTTCATTATAAGACAATGTATAAATGTGTCTATTAATGTTATTTATGTCCTTTCTCCTTCCTTTCATTATAAAGTTAAATATGAATCCTCGTCTTTATCATTTTTTTACATAATTTTTTTTTTTTATTGGGCACTCCCCTACATCCTTGTGTAAGGTGAAGCGCAGAAGCGTTTACAGCGCCCAACAGGGAAGCATGCTAAGTTCATGCTTGCCTTTATGTCTCATGAGTTAAGGGCGTAGAAGTCTGAAGAGTCACGGGCGTAGAAGCCTAAAGAGTCAATGGTTTATGTCAAGTTATTGGAAGCTCCAACAACTTGTCCCTGAATACGAATTCGCAACTTTCGACTTACAACAGGTACCTACTTTACTGCTAGGTGAACAGGGACGAAGGGGACTAGGAAGAGTGTCCAAACAACTTCCGCCGGCCCGGGAATCGAACCCATGACATCTTGCTTGCGAGGTAAGAACGGTACCGCTCTACCACCAGCTCCCCTTTTTACATAATGAATTTGAGTTGTTGCTTAAATCTCTCTCTCTCTCTCTCTCTCTCTCTCTCTCTCTCTCTCTCTCTCTCTCTCTCTCCCCCAAATGCACTCACGCACACTTATTGTTTATTTCTGTCTCGCAATATGTCCCACCTCCGGACCATATCCTAGACCGCTGTCACTGCCTTCACACTTCCCACACCTTTCCCACGTCCACTGCTCACACTTCTCTTTTTCATCACCACGACACACACACACATCCATGCTAGACCTTACCTCTGAGTTATACATATATTAACAATGGTTGGTAGAGGAGAGGTCTATATATATGAGGTTGACTCCCAGTATGACTTTATCTTCACCACAACACTGTTCAGTATTCTCGTCCGGTAAACACTGACTATATGAACGTTAATCAGTGTAATAACTCGAGTTTCCTCTTTCACTTCCCTCTCTCTTTCTTTCTCTCACTCTCTTCCTGATATACTTTCTCTCCCTCTCACAATTTCTCTATCTCCTTCTCCGTCCCCCCAAATTATTATCATTTATGCATTCTCCCTCACTAAGGCAGGCAGGTATGACAGGTAATACGAGGGTAGGTTAAATACTTCTGAATATCCAAATTATTTTCTTTTGCTTTTAACACTCCAAGTTAACACAAACATCCTTTAACTGACAGAGCTTAAAGATACACTGGAGTAGGGTGGCTGTGAAATCTGCTTCTTATATTGAAAAAAACCCAACTATTTTGTATGAAATATTCCAAAGTCTTTTTTTAGATATATTTTAATACGATCTCTCTCTCTCTCTCTCTCTCTCTCTCTCTCTCTCTCTCTCTCTCTCTCTCTCTCTCTCTAATACATCTAAGTAAATATATATCTTAAGAAAATACCCATAGATAATTCCAATACGGCATATCTACCACTAGCCGACTCACAGTAGGATACAAATTGACCCCAAAATACCCACATTACCGAGAGAAACTGCTGGGTTACGTCCGAGCCACTTGCTACCAGATCTCTCCCAGTCTTGGTTAAATATTTCCGGTGTAAATAATAATCATCCGTGAAGCTTCAATTAAAATGGTGTAAAAGCCTGTATGTTCTGAAGCTTAAGGTGTATACCATTAACCAGTCATGAAGCTTCGTTATTAAAGGTTTATAATAATGTTGTGAGTTATGTGGCTTCAATAATGTTCTAATGATCGTAAGTTAAAAGGTTGTAAATACAGAAGGTCTGAGGCCATTAGTCAGGCAAAAGTCTTTATGGCACTCATCACAGATCTTGATTCTATTACAGACTAACTTCAGGTTTAATTAATTCCCAACACTACGATTAAATAATATACTCTGATGACATGAACTCTACTGCGTCAAGGTACCATTAATCAACCAACGAAAGGGTAATTAAATGAGTTTTAAATGCCATTAACTATTAAACCTCGATGGTGTAATTGGACATGAATATGTAATTAAAGTAATGGAGTCTTGATGCACTTAACGTTCTTGCCTCTTTTTTTCTCTTAAGTAAACGCCCGTCACTATCCGGAATTCCCCCAACCATAATACCAAGGCTGCAATTTTTTTTTCCATTCGACAAAACATAAATGGAATTCAATTTACGAAGCTTCATTTATTCATCCATTATTTCTTGGTGGTATATTATGTTGTCCAAGGCCACGATGCACTTGAGACTCACAGCTGCTTCCCGAGAATGACTTCAACCAGCCAAAATTAACAGGTCCATTGTTTACCACTATTCTTTGTCGATTCTTATAGGCATCGAATTGAGGGAGTGGGCGTTGAGTCATTATACTCAATTTGTCGTAAGAATTCTGAAGCAAAGGTTTTATTTTTATTTTTAATCCGCGCGCGCGTGTGTGTGTGTGTGTGTGTGTGTGTGTGAAAGAAATAGGGGAATACTGTACCTTTATAGAGATAGACAGGGAAAAAAATAAAAGACAGTAAGAGAAAAAGACAGATAGAGACAGGGAGAAACAGGTACCTAGATAGCCGTATGGGTTGATAAGGAGACTGAATAAAAATGAGACAGGTAGACAAAAATAAATTTAAGAAACATAAGTAACTAAACAGAGAGGGAGACCCGCAGTTAGAGACACGCCATAGAAATGAGTGAGGGACAGGAAGGCCACTGCCATATCATTCTTAGCCCAGATCACTATTTGACTCTCTTCTACTAAAGAGCTAAAGTATTTACCCCAGTATTAGCTAGACCTCAGCACAATAGGCACCTAAGGGGGATCACCGTCGTCCTGGTAATAAAGACAAAGAACTGATGCATCACCTTACTAACTGGGTTATTTATTTGTCTTATAAACTTGCAGTTAAATTTTTTTTATTGATTAATTTTTCCCTCTACTAATTTACTTAATTTTTTATACCAATCTTATATAATACATAAACAAAAATATATATCCTGCGCATGAATTCACAGATGCATTCATGTATAAATAGACTTTTGTCAACAATACAGTTTTTGGTGATTTTCAAAACAAACTTGATGGAGAAATAATAATTCTATTTTGTTTATCATTGGGTTTTCGTAATAGTTATTGAACAGAAAAAAAAATATTTTGAAATAATAACTGTGAATATAAACAAAGTTTTTTTATTACCGATGATACACTGTTAATGAACATACAATGAATGTGAAAACTTTTACATCAATTTAACAAATTCTGTAACTGCAACTTTGTGCTCCTAGTCTAAAACAGTATATACATATATACAGTACAGTAGGGTGTGGCGGGCGTGCGTGTAGGTCTCCACACTAGTGTATTTCCCCAACACATCTTGGAAGGAGTGCGTGGGAGAGAATTTTCAGAAGGCATTACACCATTTTATGAGGCTTCAGTTCTCAAAGTGAGTTTTAGATGCAAAAGCTATTTCGGCCGAATGAACTTATTTAGTTTTAATGTTGAAAGTTTGCCGATCAGAGCTCCATACTGGCCGACAATCTCACCGCTTATCGGTGTTTTATTATATACACAAAGCCGTATAGGACGAGAAGACGGAAGATAAAGGGATATACAAACACCATTTTGTATACATAGTCCACAAACAGAGGCGACACTAAAAGCTTTCTTGTTCCGGGGGCGTGTTGTATTAATCACTGTTCGGGTCTTTGGTTTTATCTATCTATCTATAGATATAACAGGGTGTTATAATTCCCGAGAGAGAGAGAGAGAGAGATCAGAGGAGGATGACAAGACTAATCCTAGGCAGTTGGAGCCTTTATTATAGAGACAGATTAAAGCATCTGAATTTTAACTCCCTCGAGAGACGTCAGAGTGAGGGGCGATATGATCGAGGTGTGTAAATAGAAGTCAGGGCTAAACAAAGGTGCCACAAGTTTAAATACAAAAAAATCTTACAAACAAAACACATACATTCTTTAACACCTATAGATAAAAACACATACATACAAAATAGGAAATATTTGAATCGTTGCAGCAAACTAATAATATTTTAATACAAAGAAACTCTAAACCTTGGGCCGTGTTGCAAGTCATGTCAAATTCGCGAGAACAAAAAAAAAACATTGCAGGGAAAGGCCACCAACAGAGCTTCCTGACCGAAAACCATCAAACTACGCCACTATTTCCATTAAACTCCTCCTGAATTAGAGGTGCAGATATGACTCCCCCTTCATTGTGGTTTTACCCTCGTCAATCTGTTCAGCCGCCAGTAGGTATGGAGGAGAAAAAATGGCAATGCAAAACCAAAACAAAATAGAAAAATAAAATCTTTTGTAAGTTTCTTTTCTTTTGGCATTCAGCTGATTTGATCTACTTTCATCAATGTCTGTCTGTATCAAATGATCTTATACACTACAGTGAATTAAGAAACATGAGAGTTAAGATATAAATAAAAATATAATTAATAAGATAAACACTCTAATATATACATCAAACAGTGAGACCAGTACTTAACAAATCGTCTTGTTTATTTCACCGAGACAGTTTCGGATCGCTTAGCATTACGCAAACTATAAAACAAATCCTCGCATGGCATAAGAACTCAGTTGTACAGTATACATACATCCTACATCAGGGGTTCTCAACCAGGGGGGAATTTCCCCCCTCAGGTTTTCAGGGGGGGGGGGAGGGAACTGATTCTAATATGGAAAAAATAAAGGATTTTCAGTATTATATGCATATTATTTGGAATGCACTTTTTGAGGCAGACAATCTTGGAAAGGAGGGGGGAATGACATCCTGACATATGGTGAAAGGAGTGCATGGGGCAAACAAGGTTGAGAACCACTGGCCTACATGCTTACATACATGTTCAATTTGCTCCCGATATTCACCAAGGATAACGGATATTATTTTTGGTTCATCGTGGCTAATGTAAGGTAACGTCACTATTACCGGCGGCCGTGTACACAGCTTAACTTGGTGGGGGCAGTGCTTCATGATACAACTGGACAAATATTAAAATATCGGAAGAAAAAAATGATGAAATGAAATGAAATCGACGCCATGCAGTGAGTGACCATTGTTTCTCACGGTAAAACTAGTCAAGAAAATATACATAAACCGTTATATAGATTCTTCAGAGGGTAGCATTGTTTTCGACAGCTGCCACAAGATATCTAGTGTTCCCTGGTAGCTGTCAATGGACCTTTGGAAATGTGTTTCTTATTGTCGCACGAGTCAGCTGTCCGAAGCTCTCCGGAACTCCTCATATAAAGAGTTTGAGTTCTGTCACGTCCTCGACTCACTGAAACTCTTGAAGGGTTAGCTGAACCCAAGGGTCAGTAAGAGTGAGTCACAGCGAGCGTGAATATTGAATCACTTAGTAGAATGTGTCAGCGCTTTATTTAGTAAATGATATTGAGATAGGTGCTTGCAGGAGACAACCCTCGTAATTATTAGTCAGATTTCAATAACATATTCGTGTCAGTTGGTAAAATAAGTACGATTTCAAATAGAAAATTCCAGTTATTCCACCCCAATTCAGAAACTTCTGAAAGAGCTCTTAAGTGAGTAAATTACCGTAACAAATTCCCGGGAAAAGAATCATTACAGACTTTAAAAATAATAAGACATGAAAATAAATAAATAAATAAACAAATAAATAAATAAATAAATAAATATATATATATATATATATATATATATATATATATATATATATATATATATATATATATATATATATATATATATATATATATATATATATATATATATATATTGTTACGCCGCCTCTTAATTTACTTAAATATCCAGGTTCTAGGCGGGTCGTTTAACGATGCAGATGGTCGTTAGAGAACAAAGAATGCTGGTTACAATACAAAATGAAGAAATAAGATGGGCTTGAACAAATAATGACAGTAAAACCTTAACAGCACAGGGTAAGGTGACTAGAATATATAATAGTAAATTTAACACATCATTACAGGAATAATATGGAACATGGGAGCATGTTATATATAAAAAAAAATAGAAAAAATACGACACGGTCGTAACAATATATATATATATATATAATAAAATCAAATCTATCTACACATGAGAAAAAGATTCATGGGAAAGGTGACCTATTAAAACGTCAGTTAGTGAAATAAAACTGTGGTTTTCATGAGTTCACTAAACCCGTACAAGGTGCTTTAGTGTACCAGTCCAATTTAGGAATGTGTAGGCCCTCTCTTTCATATATACCAACCATTAATATATCCCCGACTATATAAAATATCCTGTGGAAAATTTGTTTAAATGCATTTCATTTCGTACCAGAGAAAACATGCAATTTGGAAACCCCGAAGCTCAGTCCTTTTTCTTGTCTCAATAAATATGCGTTTCCTGGCTTCCCTGGGCAAGATTAATGGCCGGCCAACTCAAAACACTTAATTGAAACTCGTATCTTTACCGCCAAGTTACCTGGTAGTGGTCGTGGTCAGTTGTCATAAGTGCGTTATAAGGTGTTTATCGGCTTGGTGCCTGACGCTGACACAACACATTTCTCTTTAACTGACAAGTAATGAAAGGTTAGGAAAAGCATGCTGTTCATATTGTTATTACGAGTACTACTACAACTATTGCTACTATTACTACAGCTACTTTATTACTATTGCTCCTGCTACAATTACTACGACTACTGCTACCACTTTTAACGATTACAACTACTGTTGCTACAAATACTACACCTATTGATACAGCCACTACTATCACGGCAACAAAGACTACTACTACTACTACTACTACTAATTCCACTATTGTAATTGTCGTGCATGTCATTACAGGCAACATCGAGTAAGTCTCAACGAACATATCTTTATTCCCTTCATCAGTGAGGTGGCAAGAATGTTGTGATGGAAATGAATGTCTGTCAGTCAGTCTAAGACAGCCGGAGGTGAGTAAACCAGTGGAAAGTTGAGGATTTCCTGTAGGACTGACGTTGGCTGGTTGTTGGAAGTTAGACCCGAGGTCAAGATATGTCAGATCTAGTGACACATTTCACCAGTGGTCTTTCTATCAAAGCGGGAATTGCTTCAAAGTGAGGCTGGTCCTTTTTGTGTAACTAAAAGTGGTTCCTGCAGGCATGACGGCACGTAAGCAGGTAAGCTGATGTGTGTGTGTGTTCAGGCAGTACGTGGAAAGTAGAGCATACAGGAATATAGATAAATGTGTGAACTCTCTCTCTCTCTCTCTCTCTCTCTCTCTCTCTCTCTCTCTCTCTCTCTCTCTCTCTCTCGTGAACCTCGTCTAGGGACCAGGAGTTTCACCATCGTGCAACGGTGTTAATTTAAACCCGAATGTCTTTGTTTTTTCCGAATGGGAGTCTGGTATGTACAGGACAATCACTGCCGCAATTGAACCCCCCTTCCACCTTCCCTCCCCTTCCACCTTCCCTCCCCTTCCACCTTCCCTCCCCTTCCACCTCCCCTCCCCTTACCCCCTATCCTCGCCCACCACCATAGCTTTTAGCTCGTTTTCTCTTTCTGTTTTCAGTAAAATTTGTAAACTTGAAAACTAATTTTAGAGAAATATTGAGGTTTTGAGGGGTTTGGGGGAATGGAGAGAGAGAGAGAGAGAGACTTCTTCCGGGACTGCCAAGACAGCAATCAGTAATATTGTCAATGGTTGCTGAATTATAATGATAGGGCAATGCACGTCCAGCCATTGTTGTTGTGACGTGATTTATGTGGATTATTTTTCAATGTTGTTAAAGCGTTTATTTATCTACAGTGTGCGAGGGGGGGGGAGGAGGGGTCACTCCTTGTATGTTTGTTTGGAATTAAATTACCTTAAGACGGATTTCAACGGCTAACATCAAAGTTAGATTATAGGTTAGATTATATATTCGTCGATATTTAATATAATTTTGAAGAAGGTTGCAATAAAGTGAACTGGATAGATGTAATAAAACTTGGTAGGTGGGTGTAATGCTGCTGAATTAAGAAGTGATAAAGGCTATGTGAGTATATATGAAAGGCTCTAGGTCACGGCTCTAGGTCACGGGACTAGGTTTACGGTTTTAGTTCACGGCTCTAAGTCACGGCTCTAGGTCACGGGACTAGGTTTCCGGTTCTAGTTCACGGCTCTAGGTCACGGGGCTAGGTTTACGGTTCTAGTTCACGGCTCTAGGTCACGGCTCTAGGTCACGGTTCTAGTTCACGGGACTAGGTTCACGGCTCTAGGTCACAGATGTAGGTCCTGACTCAAGGTCACGGTTCTAGGTTACGGGACTAGGTCACGGCACGGCTCTAGGTCACGGCTAAAGGTCGCGGCTCTGTCACGGTTCTAGGTCACGGCTCTTAAATAACAGCTATAGGACACGATGCAAAGTCACGGCTCTAGGTCACGGGACTAGGTTTCCGGTACTAGTTCACGGCTCTAGGTCACGGGACTAGGTTTACGGTTCTAGTTCACGGCTCTAGGTCACGGCTCTAGGTCACGGTTCTAGTTCACGGCTCTAGGTCACGGCTAAAGGTCACGGCTCTAGGACACGGCTAAAGGTCACGGCTCTTAAATAACGGCTATAGGTCACGATGCAAAGTCACGGCTCTAGGTCATGGCTGTCACGACTCAGGGTCACGGCTGTCACGGATATATGTCACGGATCTTGGTCACGGATCTTGGTCACGGCTCTAGGACACAGCCCTAGGTCACGGTTCAAGGTCACGGCTCTAGGTCACGGGTTTAGGTCACAGTTCAAGGTCACAACTCTGTCACAGTTCAAGGTCAAAGTTCTAGATCAAAACTCTAGGTCACGGCTCTAGGTCACGGTTCAAGGTCACGGTTCAAGGCAAGGTTCTAGGTCACGGCTCTAGGTCACGGATCTAGGTCACAGCTCCAGGTCACGACTCTGTCACGGTTCAAGGTCAAAGTTCTAGATCAAAACTCTAGGTCACTGCTCTAGGTCACGGCTCAAGGTCACGGTTCAAGGCAAGGCTCTAGGTCACGGCTCTTGGTCACGGCTCTAGGTCACGGCTCTAGGTCAAAGACTTTCGACGAAATACCTCATTATCGGGTGGACAGTTTAATTTAACTTTGCCAAAAAATTGGATAATGTCTCCTCATAACCCCACCCTTCCTCTCCTTTACCTTACCTTCCCCCTCTCTCCCTCTCCCCCTCTCTCTTCCCTCTTTCCCTCTCCCTTCCCTCTCTCCCTCCTCTCTTTCCTTTTCCATTTCTCCTTCTCCCTCCCCCTCCCTTTATTCCCTCTCCCTTCTCTCCCACCCCTTCCTCTCCCCTTCCTCTCTCCTTCTCCCTCTTCTCCCTTCCCCTCTGCCATCCCCCTATCCATCCCCTTTCTCCTTCTCCCTCTTCTCCCTTCCCTCTGCCATCCCCCTATCCATCCCCTTTCTCCTTCTCCCTCCTCTCCCTGCCCCTCCCTTTCTCCCTCCCTTCTTTCCCACCCCTTTCCCCTACCCTCTATCCCATCCCCTTTCTCCTTTTCCCTCTTCCTTCCCTTTCCCTCCTTCCCCTTTCTCCTCCACTCCCTCCCCCCGTTCTTCCTCCACTCGGCCTCCCTTCTTCTTTCACTCAATAAAATTATTATTATTATTATTATTATTATTATTATTATTATTATTATTATTATTATTAATATTATTATTATTATTATTATTATTATTATTATTATTTCTGCTTCAGTAAAGAGATATAGGAAAGAGGTAATTTTGTCTGTTAAAAAAAATAAAAATAAAAAATTCCAAAGGAAACTCAGATCTTTTGGTTTGATATGCAACACACACTAAAAAATTATTGTTTTTTCTCATGTACTGTAGTGTATATTGTTATGGTGATTCCAAAACTTTGATCCCTTTTTTTGGAGAAATTCATAGAACAAAAATTATAAGCCCTTTAAAATTTTAATGATCTATATAAAAATGTTAACCTAACCTACCTAACTTAACCTAACTGGAAACTGACTTAACTATCATAAAATAAAGTATACTGTCTTTCATATTTTAAAGGTTGGATTAAGGACAAATTCACTTAGGTTAATTTATGGTCACAGTTAATTAGTCAAGTCTGACATATTTCTGTTGTACGTATATCACATTTATTGAATATTCATAATTTCATTATCTTTGAATATCCAAGAAATGTAATATAAAAACAATTCACGGTAAAGGTAGTCATACCTGTGATTACTTTCTACAATTATTACATCTAGCTATAATTGAGTGGAGCATCAAGGTGAGTTAGGTAAGATACAAGGAGTTTAAAGATGAAAATGTATTACGGTCTCTCCTCGACTTACGACGGTGTTCCGTCCCGACGACCAGGTCGTAATACCTCAAATATTGTTATTAAATTTTATCATCAATGACTTCTTTTGGTATTAAACAATACAATTTGGTGCTAATTTTTCCTCTTATATAAAGTAGCTTTAGTGTATAGGGTGAAACATCAATCATGAAGTGATTGTCATTAGAACTTTATGGGGTCTGAATTTGTAAAAAAACACAACTAATGTGTTTAATCTACTCATAATCAATTTGGTAAAATGAATGTTTAGGTCATCCACCTCTACTTGGCATTTGAAAAAACATAATTTCAATGTCACCAAACCTAACCTAACCCAACTTAACTAATCTAACATAACCTAACTTAACTGGTAAAAATCGGTCAACTTAAAATCATTAAATTCGCTGGATGGCCAAAAAGATAATAATATCATCAATTCCATTTATTTTAGAAGGACTTATTCATTTTTGTTGAAATCATGGACATACAAAGCCAATATATCTACATTTGATTCTACCAGTGTGAATGGCAAAGTTAATTAATATCACCACTCCAACTGTTGGCCCAAACAAGTCGTAAAGTAGTTCTTTTTTGTAATACATCGAGTCACTAAGGGAATATAAAAATAAAACATGAATTTAGGTCACTGAATTTATCTTATTAGTAGCAAATTGTGGTTAAACTGATGCACAAATGAAACATGCCTGGGAAGTACCTAGCACTAGTTACCTGGCATATTTGGACTTATTAAAATATGAAATCTAGGCTAATAAGTAATTATACTAAGGAAATAATTATTTTGGTAGTGATGGACTGTTATTAATTGCGCTCATTACGAAAATTGGGTCGATATTAATTCTGATAAAGGACGTCATTCACCATCCCAGAGGAAGCTGTTCTCACCACTCTTCAAATAGACCATTTACGACTTTTTTTTATTTCAATTTGATTTCAATACATTTCTACACATAAATTAGTTGTATTAGTTATCTTAAAGGCTTACCTTTTATGATTGTTAGGCGAATTTGGAGGATATAAACGGCGCTGTAGAGGCTGGCGGCATTTTTCGTACACAAACATGGACCGCTTTTAAAAAGAACAATACAATTCTGCATGTGCTGTTCTGTATGGAGTATATCGTATAACAAATATTATTCCTTTGCAGATTTATACATTTTATGTCCATCCAAATCAATTTTCTTTCTTTTGGTTTCAAAAATAGTTGCCGGACGAAATTTCCCCATGTTCCAATAACGATGGCTGTCCACGGGTAATGTGAACCTCGTGGAGAACTGAAGTTGTTCCTGGAAATGAAATGGAAGGATGATTTACTAAGTTGATATTGTGTTCTCCTCTATCTCTCTCTTGTGTGTGGTTTTTTACGGGAATTAGCCAACCCGGGCACAGGTCAAACGACCCACAACGGAGCCTGGGGGGCGAAAAAAAACTTTATTTTTATGAGATTCTGTCTGTTCGTCCATCTTGTGCGGGCAATCAACATGGTAGGTAGTGAGCCGGTCGAGTCTCTGTTGTTTTGACGCTTTTTTGTTTTAATGCCCCAATTTAAAAGAGTGACTTACAGTAGATGAATTCACCATTTGGGGGTAAGGGTGGGGGGAGTGAGGGTGGGGGATGGGGGTTGGCGGGGTGAGGGTGGAGGGTGGGGGATGAGGGGTGTGGTAATGGAGAAGGTTTAGGTGAGGGAATTTAGTGGACAAAGACTTGAGAATCCAACAGACATATACACAAGATAGTCATACACACACATACATGGCAGTCATATGCACAAGACAGTCATACACACACATACATGGCAGTCATATACACAAGATAGTCATACACACACATACATGGCAGTCATATGCACAAGACAGTCATACACGCACACACACACCCGAGAGTCATGTACACAAGAAGACAAGTCATACACGCCCACATAGCTTGAATGTTGTACGGAGTGCCCCATTATATCTCTATGTTAATAAACGTCTACTTTTGGAGGTTGACTGCGTAAATATATGAATTATTAAAGAAAAACAGGAAAAACAGCTAATGTAACATAAATAGACCTTCCAAAAAGTCGATAGTAATTCCCCTGCCTGTGACACGACGAAGTAAGTACCTCTATCTAGCTCCTCCAGTCCTAGATCGAGGCAAGGCCAAGCCAGTTCATCACTTATTAACTAAACTCTCGGGTAGGTGTAGGTTAGGTAGGGTAGGACATCCCGTCTATAACCCCCACCCATCATCCTCTCACCCATCCTGGGAGGTGGGGAATGGTACCATCCGTCAGCCAACAACAGAAGGTACCAAGAACCACTGACTGGGAAGGGTGAGAGGATGAAGGGGTGGGTGTAGTGGGTGGTGTGCTAAAAAAATAAAAAATATATATAAAAAAAATAAAAAATAAAAAATAAAAAAAAATAAAAAAAAATAAATAAATAAAAAAAATAAAAATAAAAAAATAAAAAAACGAAAAAAAAGTGTAGTGGGTCGTTGCGTTGGGTCGTTGGGTTCGTTGCGTTGGGTCGTTGGGTTCGTTGCGGTGGGTCGTTGGGTTCGTTGCGTTGGGTCGTTGGGTTCGTTGCGTTGGGTCGTTGGGTTCGTTGCGGTGGGTCGTTGGGTTCGTTGCGGTGGGTCGTTGGGTCGTTGCGGTGGGTCGTTGGGTTCGTTGCGTTGCGGTGGGTCGTTGGGTTCGTTGCGTTGCGGTGGGTCGTTGGGTTCGTTCGTTGCGTTGGGTCGTTGGGTTTCGTTGGGTTCGTTGCGTTGCGGTGGGTCGTTGGGTTCGTTGCGTTGCGGTGGGTCGTTGGGTTCGTTGCGTTGCGTTGGGTTCGTTGCGTTGGGGTGGGTCGTAGCGGTTTTTGCTGGGTCGTTCGATTCTTTTGGTGTTTTTTTTAACTTAAATGATTAATATAATTGAGAATAATAATTAGAACATTTATAATTACTGTAATTCCTGGTCATTTGTCAACAACATCAGAATTGAGACAGCACAAATAATACGTCATAAAATAGGGTAGTGTTGGGTAGGGTGGTGTAGGGTGGTGTATTGGGGGTGTAGGACATCCCGACTATAACCACCCACCCACACCCATCATCCTCTCACCCATCCTGGGAGGTACCAAGAACCACCGACTGGGAAGGGTGAGAGGATGAAGGGGTGGGTGGGGTGAGAGGGATGATGGGGAGTGGGGGATGAGGAGAGGGAATCCACATCCTTCCCAGGGTGTAGTATGGGGTATGGTGGTGTAGTATGGGGTATGGTGGTGTAGGGTGGTGTACGGTAAGGTATCAGGACCCACCGACTGGGAAGTGTGTGTGTAGGGTGGTGTAGTGGGTGGTGTAGTGTGGGGTATGGTGGTGTAGTGAGGGTGTAGTGGGTGGTGTAGTATGGGGTATGGTGGTGTAGGGTGGTGTACGGTAAGGTATCAGGACCCACCGACTTGGAAGTGTGTGTGTAGGGTGGTGTAGTGGGTGGTGTAGTGTGGGGTATGGTGGTGTAGTGAGGGTGTAGTGGGTCGTGTAGTATGGGGTATGGTGGTGTAGGGTGGTGTACGGTAAGGTATCAGGACCCACCGACTGGGAAGTGTGTGTGTAGGGTGGTGTAGTGGGTGGTGTAGTGGGGTATGGTGGTGCAGTGAGGGTGTAGTGGGTGGTGTAGTATGGGGTATGGTGGTGTAGGGTGGTGTATGGTAAGGTATCAGGACCCACCGACTGGGAAGTGTGTGTGTAGGGTGGTGTAGTGTTGGGTATGGTGGTGTAGTGGGGGTGTAGTGGGTACTGTAGTATGGGGTATGTTGGTGTAGGTGGTGTACGGTAAGGTATCAGGACCCACCGACTGGGAAGGGTGTGGAATCCCCCCATCCCCCATCCACACCCATCCTGGGAGGTGGAGAATGGCACCATCCGGTAGTTGGCAACGGAAGGTATCAGGACCCACCGACTGGGAAGGGTGTGGAATCCCCCCATCCCCCATCCACACCCATCCTGGGAGGTGGAGAATGGCACCATCCGGTAGTTGGCAACGGAAGGTATCAGGACCCACCGACTGGGAAGGGTGTGGAATCCCCCCATCCCCCATCCACACCCATCCTGGGAGGTGGAGAATGGCACCATCCGGTAGTTGGCAACGGAAGGTATCAGGACCCACCGACTGGGAAGGGTGTGGAATCCCCCCATCCCCCATCCACACCCATCCTGGGAGGTGGAGAATGGCACCATCCGGTAGTTGGCAACGGAAGGTATCAGGACCCTCCGACTGGGAAGGGTGTGGAATCCCCCCATCCCCCATCTATCTGTGTCTCTGTGTCTGACTGTTTCTGCCAGTCTGTCTCACAATATCGATCTGTCTGTCTTTCTGATTTTCTGCCTCTGTTTTTCTGTCTGTCTGTCTCTTTCGTCTATATGTTAGTCTATGTCGCCGTCTCTGTTTCTGTCTGTCCCTCTATTTCTCCGTCTGTCTGTCTGTCAGTTGTCTGCTTGTGTCTGCGACAAACAGACAGACAGGCAGACAGAAAGAAACGGACACAGAGACCAACAGACAGACAGAGATTCCTACAAGTTGTTATTATTTCTTCTTTTACCAAAGTGTTCCTGTTGCTTAACAACTCAATCAGATACGTTATGGTTACGTGGTGAGTCAAGGGACAGTTGTCTGTTTCAGTTTGGGTGACAGCGGTCGAGCCTGAGAAGAGCGCCGGACCTTCTTATTTACGGCGATTCCTTCTTTATCTTGAGTTATTAGCCAAGATTGTCTGTCTCTCCCTGTCTGCCTCTGACTGTCTGTCTGTCTGTCTCCGCTCGTCTGTTTGTCTGTCTGTATGTCTTTTTCTGTCTGTGTCTTTCGGTGTGTTTGTCCGTTTGTCTGACGGTTTCTGTCTGTTTCTGTGTGTCTGTCTGTTTAATGTCTGTCTGTCTGTGTCCGTCCGTCTGTCTGTTTTTCTAACTGTCTCTGTTTGTCTGTCTGTCTACAAATCCTCCCTAAGGAATCCTATCCTATAAATCAACATACCCGACCACCGCCCCCCCACCCCCCGCCCCCCAACAAAAAATAAATAAATAATTAACAAAACAAAAATAAATAAATTAATTAATAAATAAAAAAATAAAAAATAAAATAAAATAATAAATAAATACAATGAGATAAAATACCAACCAACCTCCAAACACAGCAACACCCCCCCCCCAGACAAAGCCGCACAGAAATACTTACAATTCTCTATACCCAACCTCAGCGACAACCCTCTCAATAAAAACAACCTAACTCAACAACTCCTTTCAACAAAAAACAGACAGACAGATAGAGAGACAGAACAGACAGCCAGTGACCGACACAGTGGAAAGACAGAGAGGCTGAGACAGAGAGGCTGAGACAGAACGAGACAAACACAGACACAGACAGACAGTGACAGACATTGTAAAAATAGACTGGCAGACAGAGACAGACTGACGGACAGACAAACAGAGATACAAAGACAGACAGAGACTGAGAGACAGACGGACAGAGACAGTTAGACAAACTAACTCTACCAAAGCACCAATCACCTACTGCGGCACCAAGAGACGCCAACCCCAGTAAACAGAAACCCTCCTCCTGGTGTACATTAACACAGTATAACCTTTTTCTTCTATATTTTAAATTTATTTCTGTTCCTTTTTCGCCCCCCCCCCAGGCCCCGTTGTGGGTCGTTTGATCTGTGCCCGGGTGGGTTAATTCCCATTAAAAAAAAAAACCAACTGGCTGGGCCCAGCCTCGAACTGGTCCCGGCGGTGCTAGACGTAGTTCGTCAGGCCACCGCCAGGGGTCTACTGTCGGCTTTTGTGAAGGTGGTTTTGTTGTTTTTCTTTAATAATTCATATATTTTCGTAGTTTTTCTCAGGATTTGTATGAATTTATACTCCAATAGCAGAGTTACAATTGTATTGAAGCTGTGTGTGGCCCTTTTACAGCCAATCTTGGCTACTAACTCAAGATACACTTGTGTGTGCGTGTTTGACTGTCGTGTGTATGAGTGTCGTGAATCATGAAGACATTTTGCAAGAACCTTTACCAAAACACATACAAAAGAATACCAAACAGTTATAAACAACAGCGAAACGGTAACTCTGCTATTTGAGTTTAAAATCACGTTAAGAACTGCGAAAATAAATCAATTATTGAAGAAAAACTGCAAAAATACCACATGTAACATAAATACAACTTCTGGAATGTTGATTAATGTCCCCCTGGCGGTCACAGCTTCCATGGTAAACACTTTAAATATTATGAGTGTCTCTCACCCACAATGGAGAGGCCTACACTATTTTCTCTCACCACCGCTGTCTACACCTACACTATGGTTACTCACACGAGCCAGAAGCACCGGACATGGAGTAGAAAAATTGTCCTCGTTGCAGATGGTGACGTCATCGTGTGGGTAGCAACGGACCCTGGTGTTATGGTGAAGTAATGGTGAGGTGATGGTGATAGTAAAAGAGATGGTGAAGTTCTTGGGAAGGCCACAGTGAGGTAACGATGAGAATGGTGATATTATGGTGAAATGATGGTGAGGTGACTAGAGGAACTATTCACTAGAGGACCGATGCTGGTGAAGGGTTACTGGTGCACCACTGAAGTATGAATGAAGAAGTAATGATAAAAAAGATAGCTAAAAGGAATGATGGTGAGATATAAGAGACGAGGTGATGGTGAGTTTTAATGGTGATGGTGAGCGTAATGGTCCGGGTTTACAAGCTTTTACATATACGTGAACGCTTTAAGATTATAACACACACACACACACACACACACACACACACACACAAACACCATTTTTATCCTTCATATCCCGAGAAAATTTACTCAACTAAAATAAATAACTATGACCTGGAACCTGGACCACTATGTTATGCTGTAAAAATAAACTCCTAACTAGACCCCCACAAGGTACCATGTCTTATGGTCCTGTCCAGCAGTCACTTATCTTATTATCTTACCCAAATTTGAATATTTTACTCTTATTACTTTTGTTTTTCTTATCTTCTCTTATCTTCGGTGTTTATCTGTGTTTTCTTTGTTTAAAGGATTTTATGTTTATTATTTTATGCTTATCTACTGATGCCAAGTTACCACCAGTCTCTCAGTGAAGTAATGCCTTTTCCCGTTTACCCTTCCTCCCGCACACCAACACTCCCTCACATCAATTCTTCACCCACAACACTGCCCACACAATAACACTCCCCCACACACCCCCTACACACTCACGACACTTGTCATCAAATATCGCCTCTTCTTCTCTCAATACACATTAGACCGACTTGTTGCCAGCCCCACATAATAATATACCATTGTCCTTCACTCCACCTATCACGTACGTCTGGGTGATAAGAATATATGTGGATAAATACACGTAAATATTAGTGACAGCGACGAATATATTCTCATACATATTAGAACAATGTTTTTCAAACGTTTTTTACTGCGACCCACAGCCAGAACAACAATTTGAATTGCGACCCATTAAACCTAAGTGTAATGATATGAAATGAGCTCAGGTTAGATTACGGGGGAAAAAAACTACGATTACGAGTTTGCGTATGATGACTTAAGACACTGAGAACGATGACTAAGGTGTTGGGTATGATGACTTAAGACACTGAGAACGATGACTAAGGTGTTGGGTATGATGACTTAAGACACTGAGAACGATGACTAAGGTGTTGGGTATGATGACTTAAGACACTGAGAACGATGACTAAGGTGTTGGGTATGATGACTTAAGACACTGAGAACGATGACTAAGGTGTTGGGTATGATGACTTAAGACACTGAGAACGATGACTAAGGTGTTGGGTATGATGACTTAAGACACTGAGAACGATGACTAAGGTGTTGGGTATGATGACTTAAGACACTGAGAACGATGACTAAGGTGTTGGGTATGATGACTTAAGACACTGAGAACGATGACTAAGGTGTTGGGTATGATGACTTAAGACACTGAGAACGATGACTAAGGTGTTGGGTATGATGACTTAAGACACTGAGAACGATGACTAAGGTGTTGGGTATGATGACTTAAGACACTGAGAACGATGACTAAGGTGTTGGGTATGATGACTTAAGACACTGAGAACGATGACTAAGGTGTTGGGTATGATGACTTAAGACACTGAGAACGATGACTAAGGTGTTGGGTATGATGACTTAAGACACTGAGAACGATGACTAAGGTGTTGGGTATGATGACTTAAGACACTGAGAACGATGACTAAGGTGTTGGGTATGATGACTTAAGACACTGAGAACGATGACTAAGGTGTTGGGTATGATGACTTAAGACACTGAGAACGATGACTAAGGTGTTGGGTATGATGACTTAAGACACTGAGAACGATGACTAAGGTGTTGCGTATGATGACTTAAGACACTGAGAACGATGACTAAGGTGTTGGGTATGATGACTTAAGACACTGAGAACGATGACTAAGGTGTTGGGTATGATGACTTAAGACACTGAGAACGTTGCCTAAGGTGTTGGGTATGATGACTTAAGACACTGAGAACGATGACTAAGGTGTTGGGTATGATGACTTAAGACACTGAGAACGATGACTAAGGTGTTGGGTATGATGACTTAAGACACTGAGAACGATGACTAAGGTGTTGGGTATGATGACTTAAGACACTGAGAACGATGACTAAGGTGTTGGGTATGATGACTTAAGACACTGAGAACGATGACTAAGGTGTTGGGTATGATGACTTAAGACACTGAGAACGATGACTGAGGTGTTGGGTATGATGACTTAAGACACTGAGAACGATGACTAAGGTGTTGGGTATGATGACTTAAGACACTGAGAACGATGACTAAGGTGTTGGGTATGATGAC
>NW_024734529.1:0-1222 GCF_018991925.1 Homarus americanus | reverse complement strand
ACTGCGTCGTGGTTGTTATAATCATGGTCGTGGTTGTTATAATCATGGTCGTGGTTGTTATAATCATAGTAGTGGTTGTTATAATCATGGTCGTGGTTGTTATAATCGCGGTCGGTTGTTTTAACTGGCGGTCGTGGTTGTTATAATCATGGTCGTGGTTGTTATAATCGCGGTCGGTATAATCATGGTTGTGGTTGTTATAATCCTGGTCGTGGTTGTTATAATCATAGTCGTGGTTGTTATAATCATAGTCGTGGTTGTTATAATCATGGTCGTGGGTTGTTAAAATTATGGTCGTGGTTGTTATAACTGGCGGTCGTGGTTGTTATAATCATGGCCGGGTTGTTATAACTGGCGGTCGTGGTTGTTATAATCATGGTCGTGGTTGTTATAATCATGGTCGGTTGCTATATTCATGGTCGTGGTTGTTATAATCATGGTCGTGGTATAATCATGGTCGGGTGTTATAATCATGGTCGTGGTTGTTATAATCATAGTTGTGGTTGTTATAATCATAGTCGTGGTTGTTATGATCATAGTCGTGGTTGTTATAATCAGGTCGTGGTTGTTATAACTGGCGGTCGTGGTTGTTATAATCATGGTCGTGGTTGTTATAATCATGGTAGTGGGTGTTATAATCATGGTCGTGGTTGTTATAATATAGTCGCGGTTATAATGGGGTCGTGGTTGTTATAATCATGGTCGGTTATATTCGCGGTCGTGGTTGTTATAATCATGGTCGTGGTTGTTATAATCATGGTCGTGGTTGTTATAATGGCAGTCGTGGGTTGTTATAATCATGGTCGAGGTGGTTATAATCATGGTCGTGGTTGTTATAAATCACGGTCGTGGTTGTTATAATCATGGTCGGCTATATTCATGGTCGTGGTTGTTATAATCATCGGGTGTTATAATCATAGTCGTGGTTGTTATAATCATGGTCGTGGTTGTTATAATCATGGTCGTGGTTGTTATAATCGTGGTCGTGGTTGTTATAATCATGGTCGTGGTTGTTATAATCATGGTCGTGTGTTATAATCATGGTCGGTTGTTATAATCATGGTCGTGGTTGTTATAATCATGGTCGGTTGTTATAATCATGGTCGGGTTGTTATAATCATGGTCGTGGTTGTTATAATCGTGGTCGTGGGTGTTATAACCGCGGTCGGGTGTTATAATCATGGTCGTGGGTTGTTATAACTGGGCGGTCCTGGTTGTTATA
>NW_024734528.1:0-11769 GCF_018991925.1 Homarus americanus | reverse complement strand
CTCTTGCATGGAGAGAAAATAAGTGTGTTTGAAGCTCGTCCACCTGTGCCTCATTACCTGCCCGGTTATCACAATACAAGAAATGCCTCATAATATTTTTCTTTTAATATGTTGTCAAAATATTGCTCTAACTTACACCTAATATAATATGTGATAAATGAGCTGCTTGTATTGTACCATACTGTACCATCCCACGGCGCCGGTTCACCGGAGGAAGACACGAAGAGTCACACACACAAATACTTCCTGACGTGTATGGGTTATGTACTTCACCATCAACAACCTGACACCTTTCTTTATATCTAATTTGATCATTTGTGCACATTATAATTTATTATAATGTTAAAAATTTTCAGAAACGTATTCCAGTATTTTCCCCCGATAAAATGTTATCAAATAAAAACATTGTTGTATTCTCCAAAATGTTTTATCAGTTTCCATTTTTAGTAACTAAGAAGTTCACATGAAATATCCTCCTGTTCTTTTCTGAAAGGATGTGGAAAGCAACAAGGGCAAGAATGTGATGAAACCATAATACTATATAAAATTGATGTATCAAGCCGCTTGCTTTTGTCGTTACTGGAAAAAACCTTATGATTCCTCCCACTACGTGTGACCTGACAGCTGTGGTTCTTTATTGACCAATCACCAGTGTTCTTCGTTGTGTCAGTAGAATATAAGTACCAAAATGTCTACATTTGCTTACGAAGAGTTCTTAGGAGAAGGAGATATAACTGAAAATCAAATTACCAAAGTATAATACACCCTTAAATATTTTCTTTTAGTTCTTGTTGAGATAATAATAATAAGCTACATTAAAATGGCGTTGAATCCATTGTAAAGACCATCCTGCTAAACTCTGGATTTACTCAGACAATGCCGCCATCTGATGTATACGAAACATGTTCTTTACACCTCCTGTATTTGTACACTGGAGGAGGAGTTAACGACACTTTAACCTTTGCATTTAAACAACACAATAATAACTGAGAGTATCGTTTAGTTCCACGTCTTGTATTATATAAAGATAATTAACAAACTGAGGCTCTTAGGGAGAAGAAGGGTCATCACGACATAACACACACCACAGGTAAGTAGTAATGACAAAACACCAGCGTCGGCGCACGGTAGTCAGTATTATAAAACTTCTCTCACAGAGGATGTATGTCATGTCCAGGTCCCGGCGCTCACCAGCAATTGTTTACTCGGGGAGATTAAACCTAGGATGTCCACGGCAGACAGCGTTTCAGGCGAGTCCTGTTTTTCTTTCATTTCGCAGTTCAGTCAAAGGGTTTTGTTTCAATGCGCATAAAATGAAAGGAAGAATCTCTTAACGAGAATAGCCTTGACCCCCACTGACAATTTGCTTTACGTCATCACAATTCACACTTTACAATTAACGTTTTCAAGTTTACAATAGAAAGTCTCTTTGGTTAATAAATAAAAGAGTAAAGATCGTTTATGTCTCTCACGCCAGACTCCCTGTCAACGCTCGTCTCGGTGTTCTTTAGCGTTCACATTTTTTATCCTATAGTATTAGTTTTGCCGCGGTGGCTTACAACGTCTGGTCTAGTGTAAATAATATCTCGTAAATGTGAATATCTTAACATATTCCCAGGTTTGTGTTGTGTTGTGTATATCTTCCCTTCAGTGTGAGAAAGCGAGAAATACATGTATTTCGATAAGGAAATACTATTTTGGGGAATAATTTACAATAATATTTTTATGTACATTCAGGGTAAAAAATCCGTGTGAAGAAGTATCGACCCCAAATGAGACAAAACGGCACACCCGCACCAGACGACAGTCAGGGTAACTTCGGAGACTCATTCACGTTACTCTACTTCATTACTTCACACTAACTTTTGACCATGACTGTACGTACAGTCATGAATAAAAGTCTTGTCGCCTCTTCTGCTGCTTCACGAACCACAAGATTCATACTCGTGAATCCAAAGCATTTGTAGACAGAATATAGCATCAGTGTCTACTGCTTCGGGTTCACTAGTCTGAATCTTGTGGTTCCTTAAGCAGCAGAAAATGCGACAGGACTTTTGTTCGTAACATTACACATACAAAAACCCTACCTGGCTACCTGGGTCCGATGTGTTTGGAAATGTACACAATGTACAGCTGTTTCGATTCTGATTTCAAGGATTTACAAATAGGGATCAAAATTATTCGTCCATTGTGTCATATTGTATCAACGAGAAAAGGGACAGATATTTTTATGTGTGTGAGTCATCATGGAAATTTATAAGAACATTAACAGTACCTGTACGTATAAAAAAATTACTTATGTTAGTTACGTAAATGAGATGAACGTTGTTATTGTTTCCTTGTTGGAACTAAACACCAGACAGGTGATGCTTCATGATGATGTGTTTCATTATACAACAATAAGAAATAACTTGTATCAAATAAAGAAAAACTGTGTAATATTTACCACACGTGAAGTCTACATAGTGTGTGTTTCTTGTGTTTTAGTCAAGCCAATTTTTCCTCAGACTGAAAACATGTAAGATGAATTTTCTCGCTATATTATGAAGGCTTGGCAGGTGTAATGTTGATTGTTGCTTACACACTTTAATAATTATTACTAAGAACTAATTTAACCTTTTAGAACGAATTTAACCTATGTGTACACTAAACATAGTTGACTTTTCATTTAAATCAAATCTTATCACTTGTATGTGATTTAATGTTTTCTTTGAGTTAACACTGAAAGAGAACATGTATTGTATTTAATTCTACATATACGATAGATACATTTAGTTAATTCATATAAGTTCTTCGCACAAACATACACGTCATCATAAATAATATACCAGGTCAGAGATTCCCACGACGTTAAAACAACTGTGTAAATCAAACAATATAAAAAATAGACGAGAAGTAATGACTGTAGAACAATAGGCAGACAACAACAATAGACGACTGGATGACTGGAGTGTTTGTGTGACGGAAATACCTCAACGACGACAGCGGCTGGATCAATGGTCTGTGTCATGACAGTATTTAACATTGTCGGGGTAAATAACTGTCTAGTATTGTGTTACTCTTTCTTGTGAGTTATAGTGGCAATTGTACTTCATTGGATCATTGGTGTATTTTTGTGTCAGTTATGTGTTATTCAGTGGTGCGGTGGCCGAGTGGATACAACGCTCGTCTATGGGTCACTGGTTTACTTCCGGTGCACTCTCAGTCAACTCATCCGTAAGTGTATACCTGTAGTTACAGGTACACCGCCCACCTCTGTACTGAAGGCTTTATACGGGTATATGTTAGTCCACTGGTGCGTTGTCCTACCAGTGGTGTGATGTCCTACCAGTGGTGTGATGTCCTACCACTGGTGTGATGTCCTACCACTGGTGTGATGTCCTACCAGTGGTGTGATGTCCTACCACTGGTGTGATGTCCTACCAGTGGTGTGATGTCCTACCAGTGGTGTGATGTCCTACCACTGGTGTGATGTCCTACCAGTGGTGTGATGTCCTACCAGTAGTGTGATGTCCTACCAGTGGTGTGATGTCCTACCAGTGGTGTGATGTCCTACCAGTGGTGTGATGCCACTGGTGTGATGTCCTACCACTGGTGTGATGTCACAGTGGTGTGATGTCCTACCAGTGGTGTGATGTCCCTACCAGTGGTGTGATGTCCTACACTGGTGTGATGTCCTACCAGTGGTGTGATGTCCCTGCAGTGGTGTGATGCTACAGTGGTGTGATGTCTGCTGGTGTGATGTCCTACCAGTGGTGTGATGTCACTACCAGTGGTGTGATGCCTACCACTGGTGTGATGTCCTACCACTGGTGTGATGCCCTACCAGTGGTGTGATGTCCCCTACCAGTGGTGTGATGCCCTACCAGTAGTGTGATGTCCTACCAGTGGTGTAATGTGCTACTAGTGGTGTGTTGTTTACCAGTGGCGTGATGTCCAACCAGTAGTGTGATGTCCTATTGTTAGTGTGATGTCCTACCAATGGTGTGTTGTCCTACTAGTAGTGTGATGTCCTACCAGTGGTGTGATGTCCTAACAGTAGTGTGATGTCCTACCAGTGGTGTGTTGTCCTACAAGTGGTGTGATGTCCTACGACTGGTGTGGTGTTCTACCAGTGGTGTGGTGTCCTACCATTAGTGTGATGTCCTTCCAGTGGTGTGATGTCCTACCAGTGGTGTGATGTCCTACCAGTGGTGTGATGGTCTACCACTGGTGTGATGTCCTACCAGTGGTGTGATGTCCTACCAGTGGTGTGATGTCCTACCAGTGGTGTGATGTTCTACCACTGGTGTGATGTCCTACCAGTGGTGTGATGTCCTACCACTGGTCTGATGTCCTACCAGTGGTGTGATGTCCTACCACTGGTGTGATGTCCTACCAGTGGTGTGATGTTCTACCACTGGTGTGATGTCCTACCAGTGGTGTGATGTCCTACCAGTGGTGTGATGTCCTACCAGTGGTGAGTTGTCCTACAGTGGTGTGATGTCCTACCACTGGTGTGATGTCCTACCAGTGGTGTGATGTCCTACCAGTGGTGTGATGTCCTACCACTGGTGTGATGTCCTACCAGTGGTGTGATGTCCTACCACTGGTGTGATGATGTCCTACCACTGGTGTGATGTCCTACCAGTGGTGTGATGTCCTACTAGTGGCGTGATGTCCTACCTATGGTAGGTCACACAAATAACTGTGGTAAAACAGTGGTACATAAACTAATAACATGGGTAAACTTTTAAAGGTTCGTATATATACTGTTAGTGAACGAGCCGTACGGGAGGTAACAGCCAGTGTTCAGCAAGTTGTTCCTTGTAGCCTCCACTGGTAAGGCAGCCAGGAGTTGTCTTCCATACTTCTACTTAATTCTCTTCCTCCCAGCTGTTACTCCTTTACGGCAGCCATAACCGTCCTAACACGAAAAACTATTGCCTCATTTTGGAGGATTCTGTCCCCAAAAATCCAGGATCCCGGACAAAATTTTATCTCCACGGGACATCAACGATACAACCCTCGCTGCTGCCAGTCTCATCCTCGGTGTTTACTGTCACGTGTGCCGCAGTCTGCCTTCACTCTTATGTCTAATACGCTCATCAACCTTGAATCATCGTGGTGAAATATCTGAAGTCTGTTGGCTTACTTCTCACTCATCTGTCATTCAGAAAGAAACTCCTTAACTAACTTCTTTCATGTCGTTCTTTCTTCTTTCACTCATACAACCTTCCAAAAACCTATATTACGTCCCAGCCTCGGTAATAAGATAAACATGATAACTATAACTTGTGGTTTGTCAGCCAGCATTGGTACTTCGCTCTTACTCTTACTTGATTAAACCAACTTGGATCTCTGTTTGTTATGATCAGCTGATATTAACGAGCTGCTCCTCATAACTCAATAAGACGCTGTTGTTGTTTATATGTTCAGCCCTGTGTACTGTACTATCCTCCACCCTGTGTACTGTACTGTCCTCCACCCTGTGTACTGTACTGTCCTCCACCCTGTGTACTGTACTGTCCTCCACCCTGTGTACTGTACTGTCCTCCACCCTGTGTACTGTACTATCCTGTGTAGTTTAAAGACCTCTAGTTAGTTTCACCATAAAGGATGATCATGGTGCCTTACCTCAGCCTAAGTAGAATGAGAGACAGTTTACCTTTTGTCTGGTACAGCAGAAGGCTGGTCCGTATATATATTATTAATGTGGGTATACATAACAGTTACGGCGGCGCTTGTGGCCACATTCTAGGGTCTTAAGGATTCTACGATGCTTTTGTTTCTTTGTAGAGAAAAAATTATCTCGAGGGAAAAATTGTGGTAAAGTTTTTTGTTTGTTTTGTTTTTATTATCATTATTTTATTGTGGTGAAAAGCATCGCGGGTGTAGTAAACAAAGCCTCGGAACTTGTCGGATATACACAATGACAAGTATGACGCCGCTCTCCCTGCTATATCAGCCTACATAGTGTTGTACTTCCTGACTTAACACTGACTTTTATTCTCGTCTCCACAACCAGCGTGAAATCCAGAGAAAACTTTTTTCCCACTACACATTTTCTCTTTTTCTCTCCACTGGATAGAATGGGTTAAGTTGGTCATTTACTCCTGGAAAATGTTACACAGTGTTACTAGAGTGTGACAAAGAAAGCCAGGGAGAGAACATCTTGATAATGAGTTTCGTAGAGTAACACTTTTTATGCTTTCGGTCTAAGCTGTTAAGAATTGTGTGTTATGATATATTAACTAATAGATTAATGAACATGGTAGAAGAATATTAGTCGGGTTATATTTGTGAGTTATATAAAGGTGATATAAGGTGTCATGGGAGGGAGGAAGAGGTGAAGTGAAAGTTATATTGTTCTTTCTTTTTTGGATTTTGCTTAAGAAAAGAAAATATCCTGATGTAAGAACTCTCCATCCCCTCACTCCGCTTCTCCTCCCCTAACCTCCCTCCCCTAACCTACCTCCCCTCACCTACCTCCCCTATCCTTCCTCCCCTCTCCTCCCTCTCCTCACCTCCCATGAAGGATAGGTAACTTGTTGGAGAATATAATGTTATATGGTTGGTATTACCTCAACAGTTTAATGGTAATAATGACTTAAGAAAAAGATCCAGTCAGGAGCAACAAATGTCCTCTCTCTCTCTCTCTCTCTCTCTCTCTCTCTCTGTTACTACACCATCGCCACCAATAATATAATAAAACATATCTCAGCCATGTCTGCACCAAAATAGACCAGAAGTCACGGATGAACTACGTTATGTATACAATAAACACTAAACTATCTTGAGAGGTCAAAGTCAAAGGTCAAGCTCAAGATCATCAAAAGTTCAAAGTTACATTTCTAAGAGGAAGTCTAGAACGAAGCATCTTTGAAGGTTTAGCACAGTGTGACTCTTTAATGTTTAACAATGTTTGGCCAACCATCTTGACAATGATGTTGAGGGAGTTATGTGTGACAGGTGGCGCTCTGGTGGCAGGAGGGGTAAGCAGACTGTGTGAGAGCGCTCGTTAATTCACGCCCGCAGGATAACATGTTTCTGTACGCGGGAAGTCTTGTCACCTTATTTACTAAAACATCCTCGTAACACAGATTACTGAGGTAAATTTTAAGACAGATATTTAACCTGATTTTAATAAGGCATCGGATATTTACTTAAAGGTAATTGCAAATTAGATAATTTATAAAGTTTAATAAATATGTCACCGACTAATTTACCTGAGAAAAGCTTAAATCACAGGTGTAAGAGTTAATGATGGAGGGACTCAAGAGCAGTAGATTCTGTCCAGGTGAATAGTTGACCTTATGGGAGAAATACTTAATTGCCCAGTCGTCAACAATGGCTGACAATGTGATGACTAGAGACAGAGTTTGGTGCCAGAATATCATTGCGATTTTTAGAAAATAGTGAGGGAATCAGCCCTCTGCCTTACATTATCCTCCTTGCTGAGAGACTGAGAGAGGAGGTACTGTCAGCCATGTAATCTTTCTTGTTAAGTTAAATTCTTAAAGTCGCTAATTGTAACCAGTGAAGCCAAAGTCGCCTATTGTAACCAGTGAAACCAAAGTCGCCTGTTGTAACCAGTGAAGCCAATTATTGTGACCAGTGAAGCCAAAGGAGTTGATGGTGATGTCTGATTTATTGGCTGATAATGACGTCATCTGGACTAGCCTCCCATTACGCATCTTAAACTTCTTACTAAACGTTTTCATAATTGTCGCATATATGTCACCAGTTTCTACCTGACTCAGTGATGCAAGTAATGTAATCCCAATGCTTAAAGGTAACTCTAAAATCCTTCTTCCAGCACCAACAACCACCTGATTGCGCTCTAACTCCAGCATCTCAACGCCGAGATATTGTAATGTTAAAACAATGTATATATGTCCAGGTAACAGATTATTATCACTTTGGCTTAAAACCAAAATATAATTCACAGTTGATAAAATAATTATTAAAATCAATACTTATCAACTATGCATTTTTATCATTACTTGCCACAACTATCCTCATCTTGCACAAGACTCCGACAGACTTATCGTAATTCATGACTCACATCATAAGTGTAAGAGATAATATAAAAAAATATATTTAAAAGCAGAATATGTTTGATAGTTCACATTTTGTCTGAGTCAAGACTCTGAGAGAGTTCATAACCTTCTGAAGTAAGAGAGTTGGGAGTCTCCAAGGATATTTGTTATCGATGAATCATTTTAGTTTGGCCAGAAAATTATGAACTTTTAAGGACCAAATCTGGCGTCTCTCTCGCGTTTACTGGTGGTCAGTAAAAGTTCCCAATTGTCAATGGTTATGAGGCGTCGTATGATGGTGTGTGCGAGGCGAGCGTTACGTCACTAGTTCACAGTCTGGCCAAAGCACTATGAGATTCTCGGCTTTTTGTATGAAGTAACTTGAGACCGATACAGGTGTAGTATGTTTATTGGGGTAACTTCAGGTAGAATGTAAATTGTTTACTGACCGTGAGTGTTTGCTATTTACTGACCTTGAGTGTTTATTGACCGTGGGTGTTTGCTATTTACTGACCGTGGGTGTTTACTAGTTACTGACCGTGGATGTTTACTATTTACTGACAGTGGGTGTTTACTGACCGTGCTGACCGTGGGTGTTTACTGACCATGGGTGTTTACTGACTGTGGGTGTTTACTGACCGTGGGTGTTTGCTGACCGTGGGTGTTTACTGACCATGGGTGTTTACTGACCGTGGGTGTTTACTGACCATGGGTGTTTGCTGACCGTGGGTGTTTGCTGACCATGGGTGTTTACTGACTGTGGGTGTTTACTGACCGTGGGTGTTTGCTGACCATGGGTGTTTACTGACCGTGGGTGTTTACTGACCGTGGGTGTTTACTGACCATGGGTGTTTACTGACCGTGGGTGTTTACTGACCGTGGATGTTTGCTGACCATGGGTGTTTACTGACCATGGGTGTTTACTGGCCGTGGGTGTTTACTGACCGTGGGTGTGTTTATCGTGGAGTATAAATCAACATGAGGAAGCTTCTTACCTGAACGGCCGAGAGAGAGACTCAAGATGACTTACAGTACACACACGATCAATACCGGAGGAGGAAAACAAATGTACACGAGAAGGTAGAACAGGAATTTATTATCATTAATTAAAAAGGTAAGGAAATATATGCCGTATATTACCATCATGAAACATATCGACACTAAGAAGAAATATACTGGTTTGATGTCCTCTCTTAATGACAATGATGCGGCAGTAGAAATGAAGATGTTAGTTAAGAGTCCGCTAGAGATCTGTGAACCATCCAGCCCACGAGAGAGAACTTACCATTCTGTTTATATTGGCTGATAATCGAGAGAAGAGAAAAAAATTATAAAGCAAGTAAATAAGTAAATATACTTCAAGAACTTAAGTGGCAGAAAGATGAGACATTTTCCCCTCAGTGAGTGTCCAGGGAGTAAACAGATGAAGGGATAAGTGGTGTATGTTTGTTAAGATGGACTGGTGGTGATACACGATGATTTCTACAGGAGGAAACACGACGTAAGTGTCTTAGACAGTTAACTACAGACAGACGTCACAACACTCAGAGACTCGTCAAGGTTTTTATCGTCCTGTGAGTGGCAGTGAAGGCGAGTGTGGCAAGACTTGATTACGTAACTCGGCCGACACGAGGAACAAAGTTGACCTCCTTCCTTGATTTACGAGGAAGCGACGAGAGCTGAAAATTCTGTTATGTTCCTCACCAGTTGTAAATTATCAATATACTGGCCGGGGGGCTCATTAGGGGTCATAAGTTAGTGAGAGTAATGACCACCGCGGCGCTGCTGTCAGTCCACCAACAAGGTAAATCTTCATTTTCTTTGGTCTTCATCGAGAGCTCCGCCACACTTGATGTGGTTTCTCTAAGACTGAGGGTTGACTGGGCATGAGAGATGTGTCATGGCAGTTTACAGAAAATTATGCCTATGTTCGTTGCAAGTTCATAATGAAAATATCAATTGCATTTGCTGTACTAAAAACGTCAAATTATTAGTTAAGGTTTTTACGTCGAGTATAACAGCAGTTCAACTCTGGTGTGTTGTTAATATAGGAATAATAAACACAGTTATAAGACTTCTTACATCATGACTCAGATGATTAATAGTTTATACAGTTTAGCAAGACCAAACAATGTCAGTCCTTGGTGTCCGTTGGTTTTTCTGCGTTTTGACCTGAACTCCAATGGCCGCCACCGCCTCCTCTACACAGTAGGCCTTTCTTCTGGCGGTGACTGGATCGATTTATCCAGTCACAGTTTATGTTCACTTTGTATTGTGAGGAGAAATCGCGGATATTTTGTCCTTATGGACCTATAACAAGTTTCCTTAAGGGGGAGGAGATATTGTCCATTACACATGTTGTTATACATAAAAAGAATAAATATATATGTATTTATTTAGCTGCAGCGGATGTATTTTCCTTGGTACCAACAACTATTACCTCTTTGATACTAATGTCGCCTCTCAGGGGAAAGGTGATCCTGGCGGAGAAGTTTTCACCGAGACGTGAAAGAGTTGAGCCTTCACGGTTTATTATACGTCCCCGGCAGGACACAGGGGCGTGTACTGTCAGAGACTATTTCCTCTTACCAATATGAACGAGCAGTTTTGGGACCAGAATCAGATCAAAGACCACGTTCATATTAAGTCCGTTGGTCTTGTTCCCGGGAGTGCAGGTTTGTTCTCGGGAGCGTGGGCTTTACTCGCCAGAGAGTGGGCCTGACTCTGACACGTGGGTCATCTTCCCCAAAACATGGGACTTATTCCCGGAAGCATGGGCCTTACTCTCGGAACTTTAAAAGCGTGGGTCTTCTTCCCGGAAGTGTGAGTCTTCTTCCCGGGAGCGTGGGTCTTGTTCCCTCGAGCATAGGTTTAGTTCTCAGGAGCGTGGGTCTTGTTCCCGAGAGCGTGGGTCTTGTTCCCGCAATAAAGACCAATTTCTGTTTTCTAGGTTTATGACATAAATACTAATAGCTGATTCAGAGGAGGATGTAGGGGGGGGGGGGAGAAGGGTGCAGCCAGCATCCTCTTAAAAATGAACACCTATTTTAGGAAAGTTCTTTATGCATACTTTTCGAAGTGTCTTAGGTTAGAAAAAATGGGATAAAGTATTGAATATTTGGGGGAAATCTTCTATCTTGTCACCAGAAAAAATCCTGGATATGTCGCTGGTGTAGCCAGATATTCCTGTACACATGATAATCCTCTCTTCCCCGCCTTCCCATTTTACTTGGTATGATCAGACTTAGTTATGGAGACAGTTTACTCGTACAGTAGTAGGTAACAAGTAAAGCTCCATATCAACAACTTGTTCATCATTGTTTGTGACATTTTCAGGAATGAAGGCCTCGGGTACCAGAAATGTACTCGAGGGAATAATTGACTTTAGCCTTAGTGATTTATTTTATCATGGTGATAGTCTCAAAAATATAATACGTCTCGTGTTTATTTAACGGGCTTGATAAATGCTTGTATCTAACACTGGTTTGTGTCTTTACAGGTCGAGACACCAGTACAAGGTAAGTTCACATTGTGTCTGTTTTAGGTACAGATGGAGTACATATGTATTTATTTTTGTTCATCACGTAATGTAAAGATGAAATTTAAGTTCGACTTTTTTTTTCATTATAACACAAAATGATAATGTATTTCAATGGAACACATGCAAACTTTATTTTCAGATGAAGATAATGTACACATATAGTTTTTTCTGTATCGTAAATGTAAAGTTTGTGTTCTTATCAGACGA
>NW_024734527.1:0-10816 GCF_018991925.1 Homarus americanus | reverse complement strand
AATACTTCTAATATTATAGCGTTCACTTAAGTGTTTCATGAAATATTCTGACACTTAATGTAACCATTTTCAACGTGTTAGTCATACCTGTTGTAGATCTGTTAATTGTTTAAGTTTCACCGTGTTTAGGGTTTGGCTGATGAATGCAGTACAGTATTTATTTTACAAGCACTGGTGATGTTGATAATGATGATTGTTTGCATATTTGCGAGTATGTATGTATGTACAGTATGTACCTGGCTTTTGTACAGATTTCTGTTTTCAACATGTACATATATACATGTGTAATATGTATGATTTTACATATGTGTGTTCAAGTTTGTGTGTTCATGTATATCGTACTGAGGATATCGTCACCACATGAGAGTTAACATGGTTCATGGTGTTCGTAGCTCCCCCACACACACACTGGACAGGCTACAGGCATGGACTACAAAACAAGGTCACCATCAACCAAACCAAAACCGTGTCATGCACATCAATACCACCACCACTCTAGTGCAAGCTCCTGCATTCACAGTGGTGTCTATCCTCTCCAGCTGGTGCAGTCTGCCAAACTCCTGGGTAAAACTATAGACAACAAACTGGACTGAAGGCCCATGGAAATAACACAGTCAAGGCAGCCTCGTACCGTCTCTACATGCTACGAAGACTTATGTCACTTGGGGACACCACGCCAGAGCTAAGGATCATCTACAACGCCTTTTATTCTCCCCCAACCAACGTAAGCGTCACCAGCCTGGTCGTCTTCTCAACTCCACCCAACAACGTCGGCATAGAGAAGGCATAAGAAAAGGGCCTGCAGAATCATGCTCGGCGCAGAATACCCGGCTACATTAATGCTCTCTCCACCCTGGAAATGCCATCCTCAGTGACTCCACCACCAAGCACTGAATTTGGCAGCCAACTAATGCACCACCCTCGTCATCGCCACCGCCTGTCACTCTGCAGCCCCCCACCCACCTCGCACAGTCCGCCACTACAACAAAATTCAGCCCATAAGAGCCCGCACTGATAGATATAAGAATAGCACCATCCCATCTATTGTTAAAATAATAAATAACTCCTGATTTATGTACTGTACAGCCCTGTAAATGTATTCAACCCATATTATATCATTATGTCTAAGTTAAATGTAAGTCTGTTTATTTTCAGCCACCGGCTGCAACTCTATTAATAAACCGTTTATTATTATTATATGATACACACACACACACACACACACACACACACACACACACACACACACACACACACACACACACACACACACACACAAAAGTTTCTTCGCACAGTTGCTGTAGACCGTAAATACACGGCTGTGGGCCAGACACAGTGCTGGGGGTACAGGGAAGAGGAGCGGTAGGGAGGTATGGAAGGACGGAGGGAGGGGTAAAGGAGGTAAGAGGTGGGGAGGAGAATGATTGTGTGGGAGAAAGAGTGCGAGGGGTTGAACAGGTTGAGGAAAAGTAGAGGCAGAATTTGGGGAGAAAAGAACAAAGGAGATGGGGAGGATGGAAGGAGCGGAAATAATAGATGTAGGGGTTTGTGGGGAAGGAGGGAGGTGGGGCGGACTTGAAGATGTAGCACGAGGAAGGAGTCATGTCCGGACTATTAATACCCTTATCTCCTGATCTTCCACTTTCTCTACAAAAAAGGGGGGTGAGGGGTGGAGGAAGAGACTAGAGGGGGAACGGAAGGTGGAAAGAGAGATAGAGATTGAAAACTGGGACAGGTGGGGTGTGGGGTTTGAGAGAAGAGGGGGGTGCTGGGGTGGTGGGGGAGAAGGTGAGGGGCGGGGACAGGTGTAACCTCAGAGGCGGGCAAGGATGAGACACCCAGATGACGTCAGCCAACCTGTGTTGTCAGGTGGAATTGGTGGCCCAGCCACCGAAGCGTTTCCAGCTGCTGCTCTCAATGGCGCACTGGTCACGAACATGTTGTATGGAAGAGAAGGAGAAAATAAAAGGAAAATAGGCATGGAGGCAGAGAAGCAGTTAGAAAGCAGAAAGCCAGGCAAACAAACAGTCAGAAGACAAGCATTCAAACAAGAAGACAGATATTGTAACATCAGCGTAGTGTTTGATGAGTTTGTGTATTGCTATTGGTCTAGCTTTGCTGATATTTGTTTATTTCACGCAGAATATGTCGATGACATGTTACAACATGCCAGAGGTAAAAAATCCAGTTTTGGTCAGGATTATTGTTTGACGGGGTTGGGGGTGTATTTTTATGTTGGTTAGTAGGTTGATGGTTGAAAATGACGTACTCCATTATCATTGTACCAAGTAGTTCTGGTGTTAATGGAGAACGTGGCATTACTAAGCATGGCACTATGTTATTATAGAGATTGTTCCTATGGAGAGAGCGTGTCACTGTAGTGTAGTGAGGTGGCGTGCTGCACAGAACATTTTGAACTGTGTTGAAGAGTAAGAGAGAATTCTCGCTGGTACCAGAGAACGTGCTACTGTAGGGTCAGGCGAGTGTGTGCCACTTAGAGATCTAGAGAACGTGACTGTTGTTATGTCGACCGTACAGAGCGTACTACAAGAGATAACGTGTGCCTTTAGGGAGGTGCCACGGTAGAGAGCGTATGACTGTAGGGGGGGGTGCCACGGTAGAGAGCGTGGATCAGGGGGTGCCACGGTAGAGAACGTGTGACTGTAGGGGGTGGGTGCCACGGTAGAGAGCGTATGACTGGGGGGTGGGTGCCACGGTAGAGAGCGCGTATGACTGTAGGGGGGTGGGTGCCACGGTAGAGATGTGACTGTAGGGGGTGGTGCCATGGCAGAGAGCGTATGACTGTAGGGGGGGTGCCACGGTAGAGCGTATGATCAGGGGGTGGGTGCCAGGTAGAGAGCGTATGACTGTAGGGTGGGTGCCACGAGAGAGCGTATGACTGTAGGGGGGTGGGTGCCACGGTAGAGAACGTATGACTGTAGGGGGTGCCACGGTAGAGAACGTGTGTGACTGTAGGGGGTGCCACGGAGAGAACGTGACTGTAGGGGGTGCCACGGTAGAGAGCGTATGACTGTAGGGGGGTGCCATGGTAGAGAGCGTGACTGTAGGGGGGTGGGTGCCACGGTAGAGAACGTGTGACTGTAGGGGGGTGGGGTGCCACGTAGAGAGCGTATGACTGTAGGGAGGGTGGGTGCCAGGAGAGCGTATGATGTAGGGGGGGCGGTGCCACGCAGAGAGCGTGTGACTGTAGGGGGGTGCCAGAGAAGTGATCTGGGGGGGTGGGTGCCAGTAGAGAACGTGTGACTGTAGGGGGGGTGGGTGCCATGCAGAGAGCGTATGGACTGTAGGGGGTGGGGCACATGGTAGAGAACGTGGATCAGGGGGGTGGGTGCACGGTAGAGAGCGTATGACTGTAGGGGGGTGGGTGCCACGGTAGAGAGGCGTGTGACTGTAGGGGGGTGCCACGTAGAGAGCGTATGACTGTAGGGGGGGGTTACGGTAGAGAGCGGTATGACTGTAGTGGGTGGGATGCACGAGTAGAGTGTGACAGTGGGGGGTGGGTGTCACAGTAGAGAGCGTATGACTGTAGGGGGGGTGGGTGCCACGGTAGAGAGCGTAATGACTGTAGGGGGGGTGGGGTGCCACGTAGAGAACGTGTGATCAGTGGGGGGGTGGGTGCTACGGGTAGAGAACGTGGTGACTCGTAGGGGGGGTGCCACGGTAGAGAACGTGACTGTAGGGGGAGGTGCCACGGTAGAGAACGTGTGACTGTAGGGGGGTGGGTGCCATGGTAGAGAACGTGTGACTGTAGGGGGGGGTGGGTGCCACAGAGAGCGTGTGATCAGAAGCATGGTAGAGAGCGTGTGACTGTGAAGTGGGGGTGCCATGGTAGAGAACGTGACTGTAGGGGGGTGGGGTGCCACGTAGAGAACGATTGGGGGGGTAAGGGAGGGAATGGACTGTAGGGGGGTGGGTGCCACGGCAGAGAACGTGATCAGGGGGGTGCCACAGGTGGGTAGAGAGCGTATGACTGTAGGGGGGTGGGGTGCCGGTGCAGGGAACGTGTGACTGTAGGGGGGTGGGTGCCACGGAGAGAACGTGTGACTGTAGGGGGGTGGGGTGCCACGGTAGAGCGTATGACTGTAGGGGGTGGGGTGCCACGGCAGAGAGCGTATGACTGGGGGGGGTGCACAGAGAGAGCGTGTGACTGTAGAGATGGTGCCACTAGAGATGGTGCTACTGTAGAGATGGTGCCATTGTAGAGGTGGTGCCACTGAGAGAGGGTGCCACTGTAGAGGGTGCCACTGCAGAGAGGGGTGCTACAGAGGTGGTGCTACTCAGAGAGGGTGCCACTGTAGAGAGGATGCCACTGTAGAGAGGATGCCACTGTAGAGTGCTACTGTTGAGAGGGGTGCCACTGTAGAGAGCGTGTGACTGATCTTAAGGTTACTGAGGATCGGCAGTGAGGTCGATAACCGAACACTAGCCCTTCGCCTCTCAACCCCTGCCAGTTAGGTACAGCACCGTGTGATTACTCCACCGTAAGGCTGCCTCGAAGGAAGACGTCCACTTGGAGGGCTTGACAACCCTCTCACTGAGCGACAAAGTTGGTTCTGTTATTGATAATAGGAAGAATGATATAGTACAACTACCACTACAACTCCCTGCTACTTACTGTACTTGCATTCACACTACTACAACTTTTACTCCTTGTGACTGCATACTCTACTGCTGCAAGATGAAAGTAGTGAATATTTACACCAAGGATTTCTGCTTGTTTGTCTTAGAATGGATTATACGCACAGCATACAGTTCTGTAACGGAGTTATAGAATGTTGTTGGTCAGAACTGTTATTATTGTTATTATTAGAGTATAAATCATCATCATCATCATCATCATCATCATCTAACAACTCGCTGCCAACAGCATTTTTTCTTATATTATTGTTAATCGTACGTACAGTGAATATGATAGCCACTGTGTTAAATTATCACTCTGCTAATTAACAATATAATTCGTTTTAATTCATTATTGGAGTGTGGATACATTGTCATACTGCACTAATTGCAAATTTTGCAAAATCACCCTGTGTTTTATGAGTGTAAGGTTCCTATTGTTTTAAACCTGTAATATTGGAAAATTGTCAATACGTGATTTATTTCTTAATTAGTTGGAGCTGACTGTATCGACAGTGATAGTTGCTTGCTGCAGTCTGTTGTAGCGTGGGGTTAAGCATGCATTTATTCAGAGTTGTTTTAAGTCTTAGTAATGAATTTGTTTTCTTATTTATACTGTACTGTAAGGGCGGGGAATAGCATCAGTCTGTCGATCTGTATATTGGATTATTGCCTGTAACACTGAGCTATTAATAGATTGCATCATGGTTGTCTGAACTGTGCACATTTCAACTAAACACAATATAACACTACACGATATGATAATTCCTGTTAGTGTAAAACAGACCTGAAAATCGCAAAACTAAATTAAATGAATGCTGTAGTAGGGACTAATTTCAGAAACCCCAACGAACAGAAACTTACCAGAAAACGGCTATAAAGGTTTGGGGAAAAAATCTTGTGGTTGAAAAATCCTGAAAAGTAAATAGAATAAGAAGCTAAATATTGACGTATGTGCCGTTCTGTGTCGTAAGTCGAGCTGGGAATTCTAAAAGGTTGTGGAGGTAAATCTCACTTGGGGATAAAGGACTTACTCGCTACAATAGAGTCTGAATACGATTTGACATCATTTTTCGTCATTTGGTGTTAACTGGAGCCGGTTAACTGTGTTTTCAGATCTCCAGATAGGAGGGAGGGAGGGAAGGGGTTGGCTATACGTACCAACCTATTGGGGATCCGGGTCCAGGATCTTGTTGGGGTGGCTTGGAGTCGGACCTTTTCTACTAACCTAACCTAACTAGTCTAACCTAATATAACTAGTCAAACCCAATCTAGTTAAGGGTTATATAGCTAAATAAACGCAGGGTCAGAGACGAGTTTTGACGTTTCGTCACGAATTTATTTTTTTTATATAGTCCTTCGTGACGAAACGTTTGTACTGTTTCTTGTGACCAGGCGTTTACTTGCTGCCATATAACTTATTTGCCTAAATGAATACTACTAACCTAACTAATTAACTTTAATCAGATCAACCTGACTTACCTAATTCAATTCCAATTAGACCAACCAAATGTAACCTAACCTGACTAATCTAACATATACTGACTGGATGCAGCTAAACTTAAACTAACCAGCCAAATTGACCGATGCAGATGAGTGTGATTCAGTTTTGGTTATTCATGGCAGAAAGTCATGACTCTAGCTAACCCTCTCAGTGTCTCCAGCACGGTCAGTAGTGTCCTGTCTGAGACGTATGTTGTTTTGTTCTAATTCAAACTCCAGTTTGTTTAGGATACTACTTTGGTGTTCTAGCGTGTAAGAATTTAGGAAAATGACCTCAGTCTTTAGGGGGGAATGCTAATGGGTATCAGTTGTAATGGGCCTGAATCAAGAGGAAGTCCTTGGTTAGGCAAGTTTTGGATTCCACAGCCTGGAGTCCATTTAATGTCTTCTTCAAAACACAATCTTGGTTACTGCAATAAAGAGAGTTGTACGGACAATGCCATTTGAAAAAAAACAGATCACACAAACGAAAAATTTGCTATATTGAAAATTTTAAATTCGAAGATAACGCCTACTGTTGTGCCCTCTTTGTTTACAAATCTCTCAACGTTTGACAATAATTATTTGGTTCCGGAAGAACCAGGAGATAACTTACACCCAGAGCTACTAAGACCACCCCCATGCGCTCCTCTCAGTCCCAGACTCCATAAATGATCACGGTGGAAGGTGGAACAACTTACCTCTACCCATCCGGAGCAAAGACTACGCCCTTCCTTTAAATCATCTCTTAAAATATCTATTGTCTAATTATTAATATTTCTTGTAACACCTACTATATTTACAGTACTGCTTTTATTGTACCATCAAAACCGTTTTATCGGAAATTATCATGTAAATAGATAAGTAATTACCATTGCAATAAACATAATTGCCAACTAGACATAATCCTGACAGCTCTGTTCTTTTTCAACCTTATTACTGTACAACCCATGTTGTACTGTTCTCCATTATACTTATGTTCTTCAATTCCACTGTAATTTATGTATATACTTATAGAAAATAATAATAATAATAATAATAAATAATAATAATAACAAATAAATAAAATTAATAAATATTGAAGTGATAACCGGGGAACATTATGAGATGTTCTTGTTACTACCTTGTTGTTGTATTATTCTAGATGATATTAGATATTACATATCACTTCCTGAGATAAATGTATCGTATATATCAGTTGCCAAAAGGAGATTCAGGTTCTCAACTGGCTCAGCCATGTTAATATTGTTATTATTATCCACTTTGTATCTGTGTTTTTCTTGTCAAATAAACTGTTTCAATCAGTCTAACACACTCCACGTCCCGGATACCCCAAGCGTTCTTCATAAACCTGTTCTGGACCTGCTAAACTACGCCCAAGTTTGACCTCGTAGTGGAGGTGGCGTTGTTGTGGTGTGAGATTATGTGATTTTTGTTTTTAGTGGAAATCAATATTATTATTTTTTCCTATGTGTTAATTTGCATTATGATGTGACGTGATTATATACAAGGCCGGATGCTGGATATTTTGTACGGATGACCATTGTATCCTGTATTACTGTTCCTACTCGACTGTACAGCCTCACACCACTGTACCAGCCTGCCGCATATATATATATATATATATATATATATATATATATATATATATATATATGTTACTTAATATATATATATATATATATATATATATATATATATATATATATATATATATATATATATATATATATAAAATTTATATATATATAATATATATATATATATATATATATATATATATATATATATATATATATATATATATATATATATATGTTTTTACATATATATATATATTAGCATTTATCCTGAGCAGTGTCTAGGATCTATCTTTTAATGTTATTTTTATGAGTCCAGATTCATAAAAACTATGGTAAATTTTAATTTATCCATATATATTTTTTTGGCACGAATTGAACGTATCCGTTTTAGTTGAGTTTTAGTGTAAATATCGGGCCATCTTTTTGGGGGTATCTTTTTTTTTTTCACGATCAGTTGTTGAAACTGTTTTTTTGCATCAAACTTTACGAGAAAATCAACGCACGGACCTATCGAGACAGCTTAAGATGTTCACGACCAGACGTGGCAGCTCCCAGCCCGTAAAATTTGGACCTCTGACCTTCTGACATCTTAACAGGAACTGTATTCTCCAGCGGAATAGATCCCCACACTGTTGACACCTAAGATGGGTTTGTGCCAGACAAACACACAGGGCGGTCGGACGAGCGAAAGAAACCCTCGTACGCGTTATTAGTGAAATATCATGGTTTTAATTGTTTCCTTCCTTCCTTCCTTCCTTCCCCTTCCTTCCTTCCCTTCCTTCCTTCCTTCTTCCTTCCTTCCTTCCTTCCTTCCTTCCTTCCTTTATGGAGTAGTTGCATAAGGTTCTATGCTGTCGTACGTAATCATGGATCATTGTGATTATTTGACCATCAGCTGACTCCACTGACAACAGGCTTTGGATTGTACTGGAACCTCAGGCAGCCCCCCTTTCCTCCCGCCTCCTCACCTATTCTCCTCCTCACCACTCCTTCTCCCTGTCCCTCACCTCTCCTCCCCACCCTCCTCCTCCTGTCTCTCTCCCCTTTACACCCTTCCTCTCCTCCACTTACACCCTCCTCCTCCTCCCCTTTCACTCTCATCTCCCTCCTCCCCATCACTCCCACCACTCCCCATCACCTCTCCCCATCACCCTCTCCTCACCCCCATCCCACTTCACTCCCTCCTACCTCCTCCCCTGCCCCCGCTGCCTTCCTTCAACTATCTCACCATCCCCTCACCCTCTCTCTTGCCAGTGTCCGGACAGGTGATTGGACAAGGGTTTGTTTACTGTCTGCATAACCGTAGCGAGCGTTGACTGGGTCCATTATGGCATGCGGGAAAGTCTGTCAGAGGGAAGGGATGGGTGAATGAGTGTGTGGTGACAGGTGAATGAGTGAGTGGTGTATAGGTTAGTTAGTGAGTGGTGACAGGTGAGTGGTGGTGGAGGAGTGGGTAACAGGTGAGTGATTGGTTGCAGGGTGAGTTAATGAGTGTGCGTATGTGTGTCGGGTTGTGGGGTGAGTGTGTGTAGTGATATATGAGTGAGTGAGTGTTTTGTGACATTTAGGAGGTGATGTTGGTGAGTTGTTGATTATACTTATATGGTGACTTGGGCTTAAAAATATATTTGGCTTGTAACCTGGAGAGAGAGATAAAAATAGGAAAGTAGGTAGACGAATATTAATTTTTCTGTTGTAAATGTAATGGGTTTTGCCGTTCTGTATTTTTAAACAATTCCAGTTTATTTTGTGTATCATGATGGTCGTTCGTGTGTTTTGCCTGTTACTTCTCGGAGGTGACTGTAATGAATTTTTTTTGGATCTATTGAAAATTATTCCGCTCAACCCAAGGTATTTCCGCAGATGATTAAAATAGTCTTAACGCTGCCTTTGGGGCTCTGGTTAGGTTTGGTTAATTTGGATGAGTTTAGATTGTTTATTGTTAGATAGCGTCACGGTGCTTAATCAGTGAAATAAGTGGGCGCCTTTTTTTCATAAATTTCATTGCACCAGAACATAAACAAATGTTTTTATTTTTCCTCCAGTCCTGCTCTCCCTGCCCACTAACTGAGTATACATCAGTGATGGATAAGTGAAATTGCTCACCCGAACATGAAGTCTGTCGGTTAACGAGAGGTATTTTTTTCTTATGCTTCCTGTGTGTGTGTGTGTGTGTGTGTGTGTGTGTGTTTGTTTGTATTAATGATAATAATAATAATAATGTTAGTTACGGTTTATTGGAAAAGTTATTGCAGCTGAAGGGAAGGTTTTTGCAGTTGCATAATTGTGAATGTGGGTCACTTGGATTGATGTTATACAAGTAGTATAGTGATAAATGTGATATATAAAAACTGTGTGAGAATAATATGGGCATTTCAACAGTGGTGCGAAAGGGTAAGATTGAGTGGGAGGAATACAATTGATTGATTATGAGTTGTTGATATTTTTAAAATGTTGGACTGGCTGGGTTTTAGCAACCAGTAAGTGCTCGTATGGGCTGGATGTGGTTGTGTTGAACAGCAGTATGATGAGGATCTGTGTGTGTGTGTGTGTGTGTGTGTGTGTGTGTGTGTGTGTGTGTGTGTGTGTGTGTGTGTGTGTGCTGTGGAGATCAACAGCTGCTGGTGGTGTGTTGTGTGTGGCATGAGCTGGTTATTGTTGTTGGACGATTAATTTTTGCGCGAGATCTTTTGCGGATGGAAACTCGGATGTTTCAGGGATCAAGGTTGGGAGATAGGAGATTGATAGTTGTGATGATATTGAGGTCTGACCTGTGTGTAATGGTTGCATCCTCACTCGCAGCGAGCGGACCTGGTCTGATCCCAGGGAGAGAGTGAAACTGCGTTGCTTTACATTATTTTTGGCTTTCTGTCTACCCAGCAGTAATTGGGGACCTGATGTTGATCGATTTGTGATCGTGTTCCGGGTTATGGTCAGCCAGTGCAGTAGGCGAGTTGTCCGGCTTCAGGACTATTATTGACACTGGTCATGCAGCCTGTTAACTCAGGGTGTGTTTGTTGTGTTGGCGACAGCTTTGTTCTCAAACAATTAGACTTAGGTGGCCTTAGGGCCGACCATCCGCGATCCAGCAATACGTAACTGAACGAAGATGA
>NW_024734526.1:0-4554 GCF_018991925.1 Homarus americanus | reverse complement strand
GGATTCTCGTGCGGACGCATAAGATAACGCACTTGCAAACAAAAATACATGCTTCTTTGTTTATATCGATAGAATGAATCATCTCTTTTATCGCCTTATCATCGCTACGCTATATCGTCTCATTATCGCTGCATATAACACACCCATCATCTTCATATAAGTTATCATCACTCATATAGCCTTTCTCATCACTACATATAACATCATCCATCATCACTACATATAACACCATCCATCATCACTATGTACCGCCCATCATCTTATAATTTCCTTATCATCCTTGTATTTACCATCATCGTACTTTGCTCCGCTCTCACTCATATAACACCACCATCGTCACCATATCTTCATCTCATTTATAACCCCATCATCACTACATATAACATCATCCATCATCACTACTTATAACACCATCCACCATCACTACATATAACACCATCCATCATCACTACATATAACACCACCCATCATCATTACATATAACACCACCCATCATCACTACATATAACATCATCCATCATCACTACATATAACACCATCCACCATCACTACATATAACACCATCCATCATCACTACAGATCGGTAAAGTAGTTTCCGAGATTCTCGTGCGGACACACAAACAAACAAACAAACATACTTCTTTGCTTTATATATATACATACAAGAAGCAAAAATCTTTAATTATCTATTAATTGTAAGTTTTAAGGTTTTCTTGGAACCCTTGGCAGGAAATAAGGACACTTGAGCCTTGAAAACTGTCGTTGTAATTATTTATAATAAACCTGTCGATGTTTATTTCCGGGTTAAAGTAAAAGGAAGGTTTTGTCTGGACTATTAGCACGCAGACAGTTGCTGGTTGACGATACTGAAGGCCTATACAGGTGTGTGGTGCTTGTGCTTGGTGATGCTTCGTTTATGAGAGATAATCCCAGGAGTGAACTTTGTTCTGAAAGGACAAACAAAAAAAGTCATTAGTTATCGTTGTCCCGGAAGTGTTTGTATGTCGGTCACTCTTGTGTTGTCGATGTGTCCACCCCACAGAGTTATTGCCTGAAGTGACACATTAGACTTCAATTAAAGATCCCCTCCATATGGAAGCTGTTCACACCTCTTGACAGTATTTGGTCTGACATTTAGTTATAAAGGTCGTTTTTTGTCTAGTTCATCTTCCTATGACAACATTAACAATTCATATCACGTTTTAGAGTTGTATGTTCTTCAAGCCAATTAACACAGTACAGGTAACACCAGAGTCAGGCAGGTACAGTGTTAAGAGTCGTGGTCTACTGTTGTCTTACTGAGTAACGATGATGAAGTAAAGTGGGAAATGACTTTGCCATGAGAGAGGAGAGGAAAGAGAGAAGGAAAGAAGAGAAACGGGAAGTAAAGTAGTAGGGAGTAATAGCAGGTGGGCTGTCCACCTAGCTGAGTCGAGGTGATTGGTTGAGGTGGTGGCCATACACAGCACGCTCCTGCTCGCTCAAGGGAGGCTGGGGGTGGGGGGAGCTAAGCTAGTTAGGCATTCAGTATTGTAATGTGTGTTAATTTGTGCAAGTTAAATGGTGGTGTTATTTTTTCATGTATTGTATAAAGTGAGTCTCTTTTTTATAATAGCTGTAAGTGTCTTGAGAAGGTAGCAGAAACCTTATGGGCAGGTAGTTGTCCTCCTCTGTAGCTTATACCTGAGATTGGCCGTCGTGTGCTGAGCAGGTGGTTAAATATAATATGTTTTTATAATGTTGATGCTGTAATACACTGGCAGTCATAGTACAGTACATTTGTTGCCTTTATTAAGTTGAGTTTTGTATTTTTGGAAAAAGAGAGAGAAATTTGAGCAACATAATAGAGAGAGTGTATTACATTGCCACACCCGATTCCTTCCTGGTGTATATTTTTACCACCTCTGGTACAACTGTGTCTCTTGCCGATCTATTTTGCACTTTCGCTTCCTGCCTTTCATCTTCCACCTTTCATCTTCTCCTTCATCTTCTTCTCCCCATCGTCTTTCTCCTCCATCTTACCCCTTCATCTTCCCTCCCTTCTTCCTCCCTTCCATCACCCCCATTCATTTCTCCTCCCTTCATCTTCCCCCTTCATCTTCCTCTCCCCTTTATTTTACCCCTCCATTTTCCCCCCTTTCACCTCCCTCCTTCGATCCCCTTTCTTTTCCACCAATCTCCTTACCTTCCACTGCTGTCTTAGTTCATTACTGTTTTTAAGAAATTTAGTTTTTTCAAGGATTTCGATATTTTATTCACTTACAATTCTTTTTTGTTTTATTTTAATTTTCTCACTCCTGATTCAAGTGATTCAAGTGTTGCAGATAATTTATAATATCCAGCCTTTATAATGTCTTTAGTGCCTCTTGAGTAAATATCATTACATTACGTTTATAAACAAATACACGACTCAGACACATTGGTATTATAATCACAAAGCAAAGGTATCAAGAAGTTGTGACGTTTCATCTGTACAACCAGTTGAGAATAAACTTTACTTCTCTAAAAGTTTAGAAGAAATGAGGAGAGTTTCTCGCCAGGGGGTGCAGCGCTGTGAGAGAAGAATGTAAATAAGCCTGACTAGCTAAGAAGACGACCAGGGGTAAGAAATGGTCCGTCTTGAGGATGTGGTTCAGGAGGTGAGGTGAAGAAATAAACCTCGAAGACGTCATAAAACACAGAGATGATACTATTTCTAACCTTCCCAAGTCTCTGGTGGGTGGCAGGTGATCACCAACATGAAATACACCAACATGAAATACACCAACATGAAATACACCAACATGAAATACACCAACATGAAATATACCAACATGAAATACACCAACATGAAATACACCAACATGAAATACACCAACATGAACTGCGCCAAATTGAAATAGATGATGCCGAGTGAGGTTGATTGTGACTCAGACAGTAACCATAGCAGGACCTAAAAACAGCCAAGACTGTTCTAAAATAAGAACATAAATTATAATTTCTGCCCAAGAGAGGAATGAGTGAACTTTAATTTCCATTATAGTATAAAACTTAACGAGTTTATCTTCAACGTGATTTTAAATTTTAGTGGGTGAATTTCTTCATTGGATAATTAAATCTTTGAGAATAACATTTTAAGGCGGCCATTTAGTGTCATCATGCTGTAAGATGTAGATACGCTCCAAAAATTATGTTTACGATTTTGTGTTAGACGATATGACACAACAGGCAAAGGATTTTGACGACCCGACCGAGACAACAGGAGTCGCAGTGTTCAATTTGAAATTCATCGGTCTCCTCCATAAAGGCACTTATGGAGTGTTTGTTTACAACCCCTAGTGGTTAATGTGATGCAGCAGTGTGCAGCACATAGTCCATAAGGTGTTTCTTATGCCAGACCCTTGAGAGTACAGCGGGTGGTTACACTACTCACCTACCTTACACTCTCTCTTTGTGTCCCCAGCAAAATTAATTCTGTCAAGTCTAAAATCGACTGAGAAGTCTTTCGCCTTCACCTGCAGTTGGTTCTCTTGGCAAATAGTGGCTCGGTGCCTGGGTCTCTGGTGGTTTCAGGCAAGTCTGGGGCCCAACTCATTGGGAACTTCCCAGAATTGCTGTGTCATGCTGGGGAGGGAGGGAAGGAAACATGTGTGCTCATGCTGGGGAGGGAGGGGCGTGCTGTCATGATGGGGGAGGGAGGCTGCGTGTGCTGTCATCACTGGGGGAGGGAGAGGAGCTGCAGTATGCTGTCATGCAGAGGAGGGAGGAGGGCATTATGCTATCATGTTGGGGAGGGAGAGAGGAGCTACACGATATCTGTCATGTCAGGGAGAGGAGAGTCACGTGCATGCTGCATTAATAAAAAGACTCATATATGATTGTGTTTATAACTGAAGGTCTTGGAACTATTTTATCACAACAAAGAAATATAATGCAGTAAAACATGGACAGTGATGAAGGTATAAAAGAACAAAAGACAATAAACTGTGACATAGAGAACGTATCAAGATACAGGAAGACAAACAAATACAGTTGCCTACAGGAGTCATTTCTCCCTGTTGTGCTCATTATATTAATAGTGTAGACATCAGGTGAGAGGGGAGTTATGACCTCACATGACAAGTGAGCGATATGGGCTGTAAATTCAGCGCCAACTAGTATGGGCCATTATTCGCTGAAGTTTCCCATTCTTATGTTCTCTGAGAGAGTAGGAGAGGGAGTGGGGAGAAGCACAGAGGAGTGATGAGAAGGAGGGAGAAGGGGGGGGGGCTGGAAAACTCATTGCCAAAGACTGACAGAATTTCCAATTCATTATAGGCTAACACTACCAGGGCACAGAGATTTATTTGCTTTTGACATTATTTACGGAATCTCTAGTGTTAAATTTAGGTAAACTTATGAAAAATATATAATTCATATTCAATTGTTTTCAAACTACTTTTTACAATGGATCAACAAGTAGATTCTGTCAACCTTTTGGGAGCTGTTCAATGACCACATAGTATATCCGAGCATCATAGTATACGTTGTCTTTTCTCTTGAAGAGGTTAATCCACTGTAATCTTAGTTCTTCAT